>NW_024962263.1:69631119-69709014 GCF_019238085.1 Lagopus leucura | reverse complement strand
AGGCCAGATTGAATGGGGCCCTGGGCAGCCTGGTCTAGTATAAAATGGGGAGGTTGGTTGCCCTGCATGTGGCAGGGGGGACTGGAGTTTCAAGATCCTTGAGGTCCTTTCCAACCTTGGCCATTTTGTGATTCTGGGAACAGGACAAGGAGAAATGCTTTTAAGATGGAAAAGGGCAGATTTAGACTAGATATCAGGAAGAAATTCTTTACTGTGAGCAGAGTGAGGCACTGGAACAGGTTGCCCAGTGAGGTTATGAATGCCCCTTTCTTGGAAGCATTCCAGGCCAGGCTGGACAAGGCTGTGAGCAACCTGGTCTAGAGGGAGGTGTCCCTGCCTATAGCAGAGGGTTGGAACTAGGTGATCTTCAAGGTCTCTTCCAACCCAAACCATTCCATCGTTCTATGATTCTATGAAGCATTACATAGATCAGGAGGCTGCAATCTTCTCTCTGAGCCAGCACTATCAAGCATCATGGCACAGGTCAGTCTGACACTCCAAGTACTGTCTTCTGAAACAGCGATACACACTTATTAAAGATGCCACAACCACCTCTGCAAGTCTGCAAAGCACCGCCCAGGCTGGGTCTCCAGGGCAGCTCCGTGGCATGCCGCGAGCCCCGCTGTCCCTCCCCTCCGGTCACACCGGCCGCGGGCAGCCTTGTGCTTGTGCTGCAGGCCGGCAAAGCACCTGCAGGCTGCGCGCTGCAAACCTTCCCAGGTAAAGTCAGCTCCATGTTTGCACCGCTAGTAAAATACGGTCAGTTTTTCCCCTTACAGCGCATGCTACACGAGCTAGAGAAACGCGCGCGGGAGAACACGGCACCCGGAGAACTTCCTCAGCACCGCGCACTCCGAAGGGAAACCCTCCAGCGAGGCTATCTGCAGGACCTGATCTCTGAGCCGCCCGCACCCCGCAAGGCCCCCCGCCTCCCTCGGCCCGCCGCCGCAGCCCCCGGCTCGGCCGCCCCTCACTCGGCGGGGCCCAGAGCAGGACGGTCCCTCCGCCGCGCGGGGCCCCGGGCCGGGGGTAACAGCGGCCGTGCTGTTCCCCGGAGCGGCGGGGCAGGGCGGCGCGGAGCTTACCTGCGAGCTGAGGGGCCGCTCCGCTGGACGGCGGGCACAGGCCGGCAGCGAGCGCGGGAGCCTCCTCCCCTCGGCGCGGCCCCGGACAGCGCTCCCCTTCCCGCCCCCCCGGGAGCGCCTCGGGCTGAGGGGAGCCGCCGCCTCCCGGGCGGCCGCGGGCGGAGGAAGCCCCAGGGGAGGGAGCAGCCTGGCTGGCGAGAGGTTACCCCGGGAGCTGCCGGCGCCCTGAGGGACGCGGTCCCGCTCCTGCCCGCCCGCTCCGCCAGGCACGGGGCTGCGCTCCCGCCTGACGCGAGGGACGGAGCGGGGCAGGCAGCCCTCGCGTCGGCTCCGTCCTTCCCGCCGCTCCGCTGAGGGACGCAAGCTCCCGGCCGCGGTGTCCCCGTCTCACCCCCCTTCCAGCCCCTTTCCCGCAGCCGTCAGACCTGGCCCTGCCCCGGCCCAGGGGCTCTCCCTACACCACGGGAACGTGGAGCCTCCGCCGGCGGCGTGTGGGCCCGTGCTGCCTTCCAGGGAAGCCTACCAAAGGACGCGTTGGGGAATGGAAATCCCATTCCCCGCACGATGGGCCTCCGGGGCCAAGGCAAACAGTCCCCGGTGAATCATGCGGTGTGTCCGCCCCTGCCCGAGCTTGGAGGAGTCCCCTCAGGGAAAATGCTGCGAGAGGCGGTGGAATAAGCGAGTCGGGTGCAGGAGGACACCGCTGCTGAGCTGTCCCCGCAGCTGCACCGTCCGGCTGGAGAAAGCAGAGTGTGGCGTTTCTATCAGTAGTTTTACAAGGTTTTGCCACTTATGAAGAAGCAAAAAATTCTGCTTTGTTGCACAGCATTGTGATTTTTGTTCGCAAGTTGAAAACAAACAAAAAACAGTGAAAAGGAATGCAAAAGGCAAAGATGAAGTGGTTTCATCATCGTTTACGGACCTAAAATCACTAAGCCCTGCAAATCCAAGAACCATGCTGCATGGAGTGCCAGCCAAGGCAGTGCCGGTTCCCTGTCTTTCTTGAACTGAGGAGCCTGGAATTGGACACACAACTCCAAACGTGGCCTCACCAAGGCAGAGGAGAATGGAAGGATCAACTCCCTCAACCTGCTGGCCACACTCTAATGCACCCCAGGATACTACTGGCACTCTTGGCCACAAGAGAACACTGCTGATTCATGGCAAACGTTGTACACTAGGACACCCAGGTCCTTCTCTGCAAAGCTGCTTTCCCACAGTTCAACCCCAAACCTGTACTTAAGCATGGAATCGGGGAGAATAAGCATACGCTTATTCCTCCCCAAGTGCAAAACTCTACCTTTGTCTTTGTTGAACCTCATTAGGATCCTCTCCACCCAAGTCTCCAGACTGTCCAGCTCTTGCTGAATGGCAGCACAGCCTTTTGTTCTGTCAGCCATTCCTCCCAGCTCTATATCAACAAACCTGCTGAGAGAACGCTCTATCCCCTCACCCAGATCATTTATGAAGATGTTGAACAAAACCAGCCTGAGTACTGACCCCTGGGGAACAACACTAATTAAGGCTTCCTGCTAGACTCTGTACCTGTTATCACAGTCATCTGAGCTCTGCCACTCGGCCAGTTCTCAATGCACTTCACTGTCCACTCATCTATCCCACCTCCTAAGCTTCTTTATGAGGATGTTATGGAAGACAGTATCTAAAGCTGTGCTGAAGTCAAGGTACATAACATCCACTGCTTTCCTTGTATCCTTGATATATGCAGCTGCACCTGTTTTCTAGCGGATGAATCTAGCTAATACATGATCTTTTTTTAATACTATTACATTTAATCTCACTTTCAATTCTTTCTTTTCTTCAGATAATTCAGTCCTTTCCAAGTAAGATCCTTCTTTTCCTTTCCACTTACAATACCAATTGACTTTTGTGTTTTGCCAGGAAACTTTCACTTTTGATTGCTAATTTAATGACTGAAAAAATTAAATGTTAATAAGATCCTCAAACTGATCTTTCAGAAATCACTAATAACTTTTCACTTTGAACACTCTCTCATCCCAGTTTCCTATTATTAGCTAAGTCCGTACTTACAGTCTTTCTCCGAGTTCCTATTTAAACTAATAATTTCTCCTGTGGGAATGCTATGCTGAAGTTCAGGTAGATTAGATCGAATGCATTTCCTTTGCCTAAAACAAGCAGGTTAGATGAGGACAGCCTAGTGATGAGAAACCAGTCCTGTCTTCATCGCTTGTCCATGTTCTGCAGCATCTTTAATTATTGTTTGCTTTTTCTATTTTTTTTTTCCCTTAAACTAAGAATGCATTTGTACAAGTTAAGTGCCTCCTTTGTACAAATTAAGTGCCCCCTAGTTACTGTTTGCTATTCACTGGGCACGATTCTGATTCAGTAGAACTTTAAGAAAATTTGGCATTATACCTGTGCTGTCATTTGTATGGAAATTGTCAGCTCCCTATGATGTGAATGTGTTTTAAAGTTCTTGTCTCCCTTACTTGCACTTGCTGTCATTCTTACTTATTCTACTGCCTTTGTGTTGACTATGATAAAGTATTTGCAGACAGCAAAGTTTTTAGCAAGTCATATTTCTGAAAGGCCTAGATCAATGTTTTGTTAGATTCTATCACAAAGAAGAAAATATTAGACTGTAGTAAAAAAAAACCCAAAAGGTTAAGATTAGTATATTAAAATGGTGTCAGTGCTATAAAGGCTACAGCTTTTGCCAGTGGAATAACTCCATTTTTTTTTTTTTCTATTCACATGCAAGGTCTGAAATGCTCATAAGTAAAATAATAAAGCTGCTGTACTATTAAGTGTCCATATTAATCTCTAGGGAAATGGTCTGTATTTTTAAGTCACTGAAAGCTTGTGTCATGGCCCTATGATTGGAAATATGAAAATGTGTGTGTACTAGTAATTCAGTTGATAAGCCAGATTGCACTGCCATTCAAGCACAGCTCACAATATGTATGCAGATTGAAGGCCATCACTGGAAGCACCAGCCTTAATTAGATGAGATGCTCTTTCTTGGGTTCAATTCTCAATGAAATTAAGGAATCTTCACTGATTCTTGAAAGTGCTAGATCTGCAGGTAATTAAAAAAGATGCAACATGAATTCCTTCTAGTTACAGAGAGATTTTCAGATGACTGCAATAGCTCAAAAGTGTACTGAACTTACCTGCAGAACACACTCACCCACTTCAAGTAGCTGAAGCATCATACTGCGATTGCCTCTCTATATTCATACAGTTTACTTTTGCCTGTAACTTTCAACATGTGTACAACACAATTACATTTGCAATGTTTCCCTACGTAATTTAAGCCATACCCTGAGTGCTCCTGACTTGAGTTTTACTCTGATTTCATCTTTAATGAAATTAATTGACAGTATTAATACTATTAAATTGAAGCAGGCTATATCGTAGCAGGTATAAAGATATAAATATACAAAGTGACTAAGGAGCAATATATTCTGTTGAAAGGCTCCTCTGGTAGAACTGTGGCTATTATGAACTAGTTTGATTAAATGTTGCAGACTGAAAGCATCTTTTCTTCTAGCCCCCATGCTGGTTCCCAGATAAGTCTGGCTTGTCACCCACCTCGAGAAGATAAAGGGATATGTTCAGGAGGCACCAAAGCCTACACTGAGCATAAATGGAAAGGAAATTTGAGTTAAATATGTGTTCAGAAGTTTTGGTGCTTTCTTAAAAAATGTCATCTCCTTAAAACAGATTTGACTCCTGAAAGACTGGTCCTGCAATACCTGGACTTGTGACAACAGTTCCTGGAGGACTTGGTGCCTTACAGAGAGCATGAGAAATGTAGGTGTTAGTTCCCTTGGTTGCCAGACCTGTTTCAAGGTAAGAGAAGAGAATAAGGCTGGTCCTTGCTGCCCAGGCTGTTCCTGTGCTTGCCAGGCTGTGCAGAGGACCCCAAATGCTTTTCAAGCATCCATAAGGATAGGCAGTGACTGAACGTGTCTAGATATCAGTTTTGGAATAAAATATCCAGATTCTTCTTTAAAGCTTTGACATATCAAAAGAGGCAGAAATTTCCGACACTTGTTCACTCCTGAATACATTTATGAATTGCTTTGCAAGAGCATTCAGTTATTACTCAAAATACTGGCGAACAAGAAAAAATAAGCCTTTAAAAAATGTTATCAAACGTGAAGGAGAGGGATGTAGGATAGAAGAAGTCAGCTTGTTTCTGGTCTGATCTTTCTAACTTCAGCTTTCTGCCACTGGGTTCTGTTAACTTTTGTTGGTTACACCGAAGACATCTGTTACTAAAGTTTTGTTCCCTACATACTTATGCAGTGTCCTTAAGTCACCTCTTAAATCTGAGTTATTACAGGCATTGCATTTTCTGAATTTTTCACTTGATGGCATATTTTCCAACTCTCTAATGACTCTTTCAGGTCTTCACTAATCCACTCCAGTCTTTTCAAAACATTCTGTATGAATTACTTACAACCCTAAGGTATAGGCAAGACATAACTTGACCTTTTTAAAATCTTTGTATTGATGATTTATGCTCTTTAAGGTAATGGATTAAGAATTTTAAGCACCATGTAGTCAAAAACTGATTCCTGCAGAATTTCTCTTGAAACACTTGCTGAGATGCTATGTATGTTTGCTTACATACAGCTGAGATTTACCAGCTCTTTTGCAATCTATTTCATGTGTGAAATGCAGTCCCTTTGTTATTCTAGTTCTCTAGTCAAAATATTATACTGTCTCAGATGAAGTGCCTAAGAAATGTCCAAGTGTGCAATGCTTCCACTCAAACTCATACTGATCCATTCCACAGCCCCATTAAGAAAGTTTGAAAAGATCTGCTTTCCCAAGCAGTCCTGTGTTCCGTTACCAGTTTTCTGAGTAATGCACCAAATCACACGATTACAGAAAAATTTAGAGAGGAGGTGACCTAAAAAATTCCCAGGAACAGTATTCAGCCTCTTTTGGTTACAACTTTGTATAATGGATATTCTATGATATGTGTAGTCTAAGCATTCAGAAACTCTCCAAAATATGCTTTTTGAATACCACTACTGACAATGGCATTTGCCAATATTTTGGCTTTGTACCAGGCCGCTGTGCTTATAAAGTCTGAAAAGAAAGATAACTTTGTTTTGGTGAAAGCATAGAATGAAAGATTTCTTGAAAGTACTACTGTCTGGTTGAAGCTATATAATATCTTAAATAATGTCATGCCTTCCTAGTGATGTAAAAAAAATTCCTCAACTTCCCTGACCCCAAATATCTGGAAAATTCAAATATCCAAACGCAAGATTAGATTTCACAGTAAAGAAAAACTGTGCCAGGACAAAGATCTGTAGTAACATCTTCAGTATAGCTTGTCGATGTGGTAAACGTATTTGGGCAATAAACTGAGTCCAACCCAAACACATTCCAACCAAAAGGAAAAGTCACAGACTCAGAACAAAATGGATAAACTCTTTTTTGCTTCAAAAGTAAAGTAGAATCAACATCAAGATTTTGCATTCTTTGCAGTAAAAACTAAACTAAACTTAAAAATGTCCAGAAAAGACACTGTGTGTGGAATGTATGTAGTCATCACAAACACATGATCAAGGATTGTATCACAAAATTTTCCCAGCTTGTGATTCCACCTGGTGAAGGTGAAGCTGTACTTCCTCCACAATAACAACAAATTGCTGTACCTAATTGCTGGTTTTCTTCATTAAAAGCATTTTGAACTCTTTCTTACCTTTTTTTTTTTTTTTTTTTTTTTTTAATGGAAAGCAAAGAAGCAGGATCACACAATAGCAGGAAACTTAGGCTGGTCTGTATAACTGATAAACTTAATTTCATCCTTGGCTCTAATACAGTAAAGGAAATGAAACAATTCCAATTTTATAACAATTTGATGAAGAGAAAAATTAATGAACTCACAGAAGATTAATATTTACAACTAAGGTCCAGCTCTCACCTTTGTTCCTGAACTTTTATTGCCCTTGCTGTCCTCAGTTGAGCGCATCTGAAGCTGCCAAGAATGACCTCATCGATATAAATCGGACCAATCTTCAGAATGCTCCACCAATTTGTTGTTTAACTAGCAGTCTTAGACTGGTGTATGGGTGATATGCAAAATATAACTATAAAAGTTACAAGATATAACTGAAAATCCGTAAGACACAGGATATCTGTGCAGCCCAAAAGATCTGCCATCCATAAGGCAAAATGCACCTATCTTATTGGGATGGCACCTGTATTTGAGAGCACCTAGCCCACCCTGATACTGAATGTGCTCAGGGGACTTGATGCTAAGTCTGCCAGTGCTGCACCTCTGTCTCCAGTTGCATCCTTGCCCCCATTGTCATGAATGAATCTGAAATGGAGTATTTTGGAGGGGGACGATCTCTGCAGAGTTCCTACCGATGAAGCAAAAGAAGACTCAAAACATCTTTCAACACCAAAACAAACAATTAAACAAACAAAAGATTGTTTTGTATATACAGGCATAGTCTACATGAAAACAGACAGAGCTATAAGCAGGATGCATTTAGGTACTGGAATGATGCCCATATTCTGGGCTAAAAAATGTGTGGCTCATCCCTGCTACTCCTGGTCACACTGACCTAAAAGAGCAAGCGGAGCCCTCTGGAATAGCTGCAGCTCCCTGCCTTAGGGTAGCCTTGCAGCTCCTCTGCTGGCTAGCCCTTCCACATCCCTGACTCATCACCTCACTGCTCAGTCAGCCTTCCAAGGAACCCGCTTTTCTCATCTCCGGCCAATTACTTAAGTCCAGTTTTGGCTACTAAGGACAGAGACATTTCGTGACTTTTTCAGAACAGCCCTGATTGAAAGGTTTGAGTAAACTGAAAGAAAACAAAGTAAGATACACATCGCACATCATGTTATTTCTTCACTTAAACTACAGCTGTAGCTCACTGTCCAGGATTTTTTTTTTTTTTTTTTGTAGAACAGCCTTTTTGCTTTGAAAATGTGCTGGCCGGGAGGCCACGGGGCTGCACTCCTGTTGCTCCGGTATCCCGTTCTGCTGGAGGTAGGCAGGCTGCAGGCAGGAGGTCACAGATATGCCTTCCACACCCTGTTGAGCTATTCTGCTGAAATACTGGCCACGTCGCAGAACCATTTTGGGTCAAATCCATGGGTGTGGAGCCATCATCTACAAATACCAGAGTCCTTCCCTGAAAGGATTCTAATCCTGGTTTATCAGAGCCCAGCCTTCCTTTAGATAGCTGTGGCTGCTGTTTGGATTTCTCTGAGCTGTGAACTGAGACAGTGTGGGAACATCTCCCTAGCCACAGGAACCAACATCTTGCAAGAAATAGACCTCCTGTAGACCTATAAATGGGGAGGATATAACTTAGCTTCAGAGAAGCAGCCACTAAATAAATGCTTGGAGTCCTCTGTCAAACTGGACAGTTTGGTAGGAATTTAATCATTGCTTCCTTAGATTTAGAAAAAGACATCCAGAGATGTCTTCAAATGACATGTAAGACCAAGATATTATCCATTCCAGTGATGAAAATTTGCAACAGAGCTGGTGTAAAAGCCTACATAGAAGGATACAGGAGCAATTATATTTCTGACCATAGCATAGGAGAAGGCACATAAGCCAACCAGGTTTGTAGCAGTGAATCTCCCAGTGCAACAGCACTTTCCCTCTGGGCTGTTTAAAGGGCATGCATTTCTTTTCCCTCAGCTTCCTTGCCAAGCTTTTCTCTGGTTGTAAATGAGTCTGATACGGCCTTTGGTAAGATATCAATTGTGGACTGGAGACCAAAAGTTTTCCCAAAGAAATACGGACAGGTTAACATCTAAAACAATGGTTGTTAATTCTGAGAAAATGTCATGTACTTACAAGTGTCATGTTTCGGGTCACCATATGAATGAATTCCTCTTTACGATCCCCAGGATGATGCACAGATGTGTGTTTGAGAAAGGGAAGCTATTCTGTTTCATTAGGAATAAGAATGTCAGGAACAGATGAAGGAAATGGAATTTATGTTTTATCATGTGTTGACTTCATGAAGCCTTAGAGTTTAAGATAAGCAAACAGGAAACACTTTGAGGAAGTGTGTGCTCCTAATATCTAGGAGATGAGGAAAAGTGCAAGGAATAGTGAGAAAAGCACTGTTAGAAACAAGCAGTTCCCAAAGCTCCCAGCAACCCAACAAGCCAGGTTTTTAATGGGTTTGTGTGTCACAGATGACTGACTATTAAAAATGAGTACCAGAAAAGCTGTGGTGTGAATTCCCCAGGCTTAGATGCAGAAATGGAGAATTATTTCAACAACTGAGGATAAAAAACTGTTGGCTGGGGTTCACATCTCTTCCTATGATCCTGGGAATCCAGCTTTTCCTTGGGAGTGGGGGAACTCATCTCCCATGCATATCCCCTGATACAACAGCAAAGCTGAACTTACGATGCATTATCTGCTCCCTCCTACCTAGCTGTCTGTCAACACGATGTGCTGAAATGTCATGGTTTTGACACCATAACCTGTGATCCCTTTATCTCAAATTGACCAAAATCTGAACTATATAAGGAGAACTGACAGGAGCACAAATGCAGTCACACTTATGCATGTATGGTGTGAATAAAGAGGTCTTGTTTTTTCAGTCTGACAAGCTAGCATCTACAGAAATTTCGTATGAATTAGCACAACATTATCCCTGTAACAATGTGCAGAAAAAGAAACCACAGCTTTTAGTATAACTCAGTATAGCCCTGTTCTGTATCATGCACTTCATCAGACTTGGGACTGCACTTTGGCCTGCACTTCTGGACAACAAACCAAAAGCTTCAATTATCAAATATCAATTTGTTTTTATTGTACAATAAGTTACCTGATAAACTTCCTATTCTTTTCTCTGCTTACGTAGTACAGAGGGAAAGATGGTTGTTTAGTTCATTTACAGAGCAAATCCTACCACGTCAGATTGATTGGAAAGGAATTTGTGTAGGTTTGTTCTTGGAAGTTCAACAAAAATGATTTCCACACTCTTGAGGAAACGCCCCTTTATTGTAGAGAAGTTTGTATACACAGATGTGATGTATTTACAACCAGCTTTTCTCAAACAGATGGCTATTTAAAAACCTTCACAAATCTGTCAGGAATGAAAGAAAACGAAGCTCAGAAGCCCAACCAGCCAGCCCAACCCTCAAATTCAGATAAATTCCCAAAGATAACTACAGTGAGATAATTATAAATGGAGTTATTCTGATGGAAGCAATAGGGCTGTGACAGAAATTGATGGATGGACTTCAGGATGTGTTTGGTCAAAATCATTGTTTATTTTGATCCCAGATTGAATGAACCACAATGTAAAATGCCAAAAGGCAGATTGGAACCTGCATTTCCCAGAGGTGTGGTAGAAGAGTTTGATTCTTCCTTCTATGACCCATGCAAGGACAGGTCACAGTGAGAACCTCTGTGAAAAGAAGCAGTTGGTCCTGTCTTCCCCTGGAAAGCTCTTTTCCAGAAAAAGGCAAGAAAAGCTCCACTCTCCTTTGGGCTGCAGAATGGAGTCAATGCACTGAGTGTGAGAACGGATGTCCTCCTTGGAAAGGGCATGGGCTCCTGTGCCAGCACCTTGGGTTGCACGGAGATGGCACCTTGGGTCCTTCTGGTGCTCTTCCAAACTGTGGTCCACCTCTGCACTGCCCTTTCCCTGTGCACAGTGGCATCAGCCTGTCGATCACCTTAGAAGGAGAGGAGGCACCACAGGGAGGAGTGGTGAGAGGTAGAGACACACATTCTATTTCCTTGCCCTGATGCTTTCCAACTAAAAGTAGAACCTTCATCAACAACAAAAAAGGTTATATGTGCAGGAGGCACTTCTCTGGGGAACAAAAAAATACCTCACACAAACATTCATGGATGGATGAGACCTGTGAGAAAGATTCTCAGCATTACCAGTTCAGTTACAAAAGGAATCTAAAATCCCCACGTTGGTGTACATGAGAAACACACTAAAAATATCTGCTAATGCTAGAGGAAGTTACATGCATAAGTTTCCCATCGGTTGGGAGCTTGTATCTTAGAATCTGTATAATTTACTTCACGCTCAACAGAACACTGCGATATTTACAGGCACATTCCAATGGGAAAACATTTGCATATTGACTGTGAAAGATGCAGCTTTGTCACCTAACCATGGGGCTTTAAAAACAGGGATCTCGTGACATCAAAGTACTATCTGAGAAGTTTCTAGAGAGGAAAAGGGGGCATAGGCAGGAAGAGAAAATCACCAGTTGCTAAGTTTTGCTCTGAACATTAGAATAGTTGCAGGCTGGGACAGAGTAAGTCCTGCTGGACCACTTGTTCTGGTTCTGACTTGTTAGACATCACAGAGTACTACTATGAGTACTCTGACTTCCTATTTTTATTTTTCCCTACTAGATTTGCTTTTTACTAGCCAGGTGAGAATAATATATAAAACTCCTTGCAATAATCATCTTTTTGTAGCAAAATAATTTTTTGCAGAACGGGAATGAAACTGTCACTTTTTGGACTTGGTCTGTGTTCTGAAGGTCAAATTGGGCATCTGAGAAAAAAGGTAATGCTTTGGAATTTTTATAAATTAAGGGGGAAAAAAAGGAAATTACTCTGAACCTGTTTGACCTGTTTGATGATGCAAAGTCCTACACTCTCTATGACTGCAAGTGGTCAAAGCTATTCAGTGACTACTGTAACCTTATCACTACCCAGAATTGCTCTGAAACTAGTTCAGCACACAGCTGTAGTTGCAGCAAATTATGAAAACTATCTACAGAATTTTAATCATAAAATTTAGGTTTCAATATGTCAGCAGAACAGCAGTGTGTAACCCATAGATGTTGAAACATGGAAGTGAAATTATCGAACTATTGCTCCGATATCTGAAAAGTAAAGCTATCCTCCCTGGGTGTAGAGCTCCCTCTTATGCTGACACATAAGGTGGTGGAGGATCTTTAGCAGCTCCGTTTGCAGGATCATCATATGGTGGCAGCAGCACCTGCAGGAAAGCAGAAAAAGGTTATACTGTCAAAAAGGATTTTCTTCAGTGTGTCAGTGACAGTAGCTGCCTATTCTGCAGCTGCCCTCTGTCTGGAGAACTTGAACCACATCTCTTGGAAGAGTGCACAGGCTCCTAAGCCAGAGTGAATAAAGTCTCCCGAGCCTCTCCGAAAACTCACTGGAATAGCTAAGAATTACTTTGGAGTGGGGAGAAGGAAAGAAAATTGAAAACAAGTTACCCAATGTCTCAATAAATCTCCACTTTTGTGCTTCGGGGGCTCTCAGCTGTGAGAAGGAAGATATGCATTCCCAGAAGCCCCTCCAGTAAATAACATCTGATAGAAATTAAAGCAGCTTTAATCAAATATCAGCCCATTTGTAGGAGGCCAGGCAGCTCCCTACAACGTGGGAGATGCAAGTTTAAACCACACAGGGAAGACGAAGGATTTGAACCAAGGTTTCAGCTTCTTTAAGCCAGCATGCTAGCTATCATGCAGCTTTAATGACATCTGCACTGACAGTAAGTAGTTTGCATGTAAAGAAGTGACAGAGCACTCGGTCTGTGAATCCCGGCAGGAACTGAGGGTAAAATAGATGTCTAAACAAAGATGTAGTTTGCATTCCCTGAAATATATCAATAGTGTATAAAAATAACAGTTGTGGTACATTGGCAGAGATACTTTACACAGCTCAATCAATTATTCGTGACGGAATTTCCAAAGTTATAAACATCCTTTCTTGGTCATTAAAGGGCACATGAAGCTGACTGTCTAAACATGCACAGGGAAAATCCTGACTGCACTGAAGTCAATGGAAACTTTGCTATGAGAGGATTTCTTTTTAAATAAATTGATAATCTGCTTTCTTCAAAGAAACGTTCATAGTCACTTAGCTTGGACCTCATCCACAGCATGTTAAAATCAGTGGGAATCTTCCTATAGATTTAAGTAGACATTGGATCTGTTATTTGTAGGATGGTTCCAAGCATGATTCATACAATACTTATGTGAGTTTACAAACGTGCACTGATGACTGTGTTCAAGTACACATGTTCAAGTGCACATGTTCACTGGATTACAAAACAGATACCTTGGCATCTGCTGCTCTCAATCAAAAAGTTTCACTATTTAGAAAAGGAAATTATCAGTCATTGCTCTTTATCAGTACCATATGTTTAAGTTTCTAAATGCAGTATATGATAGATACATCAACTACAACATCTAAAAAGCTCTGTATTAAAATGAATTTAATTATGTCAGGATGAAAGGGTGTAAGCAATTTATGGCAGACCACTTATCTAATTAAATTATAACAACATTTAGAACTTTGTAAAATACTGTGATAAAAATCATAAGTATATATTACAATGTAACCTCAGTAAATCACCCTGCTAGAACATGTAAACTGTGAAGAACACTAAAACTGAGATCTCCCTGGTGCTGACCATTAATTTACTACTCTTAAAAGTGTCTGGTAAAAGCCTTTTGTTTCTAAAAAAAAAGGCACTATTTCTAAAATGTACTGGAACATATTCATTAGCATTGTGAAACAATGTAATTTGTAATTCAATGTAATCCACAGATGATTCTAAAAATGAATCAAGTTCACTTTGAGATGTTAGCTTTCTTTTTTGTATTTCTGTAATGCTCTGCCGCAAACTATTGTCTATTTCTTTCAAGTTCAGCATCCATTTCACTAGACATAATAAGAAATTACAGCAGATTCATTTCCAAAAGCTGTCAATTTTCCAAATCTACTAGTTAATTAATAGAGAACAACACCTCTCCCTGTGCTGCACTTCTCTCTTTTTTAGTTCAGTTATGGAATCATAGAATTACTAAGGTTGGAAAGACCACTAAGATCATCTAGTCAAACCATCAACCCATGCCTGCAAGTACTCTAGACCATGCCACTCAGTGCAACATTGACCCTCTTCTTGAACACCTCCTGGGCAGGCTGTTCCAATACCTCATCACGCTTTCTGAGCTAATATCCAACCTGGACCTCCCCTGGTGCATCTTAAGGCATTATGTTTTGTTAGCTGGGAGAGGAGGCTGACCCCCACCTCACCACAATCTCCTTTCAGGCAATTGTAGAGAGTGGTAAGGTCCCCCGTGAGCCTCCTTCAGATGGAATGATCTTAGTTCCCTCAGCTGCTCCCCCTCTGTAAGTCTTGTGCTCCAATCACCCCATTAACTTTGTTGCCCTTCTCTTGACATATTCCAGGGCCTCTATGTCTTTCTTGTAGCAAGGGGCCCAAAACAACACAGCACAGCCTCACAAGTGCCCAGTACAGAAGGATGATCACCTCCCTGCTCCTGTTGCCTGCACTATTTCTGATACAAGACAGGATGCTGTTGGCCTTCTTGGCCACCTGGTCACACTACTGGCTCATGTTCAGCCAGTGCCAACTAACATGCCCAAGTCCTTTTCCTCCATGCAGCTTTCCAGCCACTCTGCTCCAGGCTTCTAGCGATGCAGGGGGTTGTGGCCAAAGCGCAGGACCAGGCACTTGGTCTTGTTAAAGCTAAAATAACTGTTGTTACATTAAAATCACTACTCTAGCATTGTGGTTACTGTCATTCCTGAAGAATTTGCTTTTTCACTCCCTTCACTCTTGTACAAAATGAAATCCCCCAAGTAGGAGAAGAGCTTCTCAGCAAGTCTTTTTACCATGCTCTGAAGACATGAATGTTCTGTTAAGTTCTATGGACCTAAAAATCATACATACATCACTAACGCCAAGGAGCCTCATCAAATGCGTTCTCAACAGTTTTGTAAGAAGTGAGAGGAGATAGAAGCATCAACAGGAGTCACTTTGGAGAAGCCATTGGCCATTCCTAAGGCATCTGAACTTCTATTGCAATATTCAAGGCATATAGGTTATTATCTAGGGAGGCTATTAAAGAAGTCCAGAAGTTTTGCATTAAATTATCTACAGTGTAAGGCTACAGTGTTTGCAATTGTGTGTAAGGTGTATAGTCACTTTATTGCTGGTAAGGGTTGTTTATCTTAGCTGTTCCCTTAGTGATGAATTTTACAAGCTTATTCTCCAGAGATTTTCATGTTTAAATACCCCAATCTTGCATTTCTTTGACATGAACAGAATCGTGAGATAAAAAAAAGGAAAAGTGTATAATGAGCAGAATTCAAAATTACTTCCTTTGCATTTGCATAGCAGTGTTTGAGTTATTAAAAAAAAAAAAAAAGTATGAGATGCTTAATAAAGACTAATAGGAATGCACATGATGGACAAAACTTGGAGGAGAGAAGGCAGAGTTTATGGAATACACCACAGCACCATGTGGGACTCCAAGTGTATCACATTGTTAGTACAGTAAAAGTCTTTTAATCTAATTTAACTGTTTTACTTTCAGTCAGTATGTTTTTGTTACTGTTACTTAATCATTTGTCAGCTGTAAGGCTAGTAATCATTCAGATTCCAAGATGATTTGAAAAGCTCTTCAAGCACTCTAATAAGTTAATACATATAAAACAAAGCAAAACAAAATAAAATATGTTTTGAAAATATATTTTATGAAAAACTTAACATGAGTCAACAGTGTGCTGTTGCAGCCTGGAAGGCCAATGGTATCCTGGGTTCCATCAAAAGAGGGGTGGTCAGCAAGGAGAAGGTCCCCTCTGTACTGCCCTCATGAGCATCCAGGTCTGAGGCCCCCAGCACAGAAAAGATGTGGAGCTTTTGGATAGGGTCCATAGGAGGGCCATGAAGATGATCCAAGGACTGGAGCACCTCTCCTATGAAGACAGCCTTCTTCAGCCTGGAAAAGAGGAGGCTGTGGGGAGACCTCATTCCAGCCTTCCAGTATTTAAAGGGACGTTATAAACAGGGAAATCAACTTTTTGCAAGGGTAGAGCGTGATAGGACAAGGGGAAATGGTTTTAAACTAAAGGGAGATTTAGGCTAGATGTTAGAGGGAAGCTTTTTACTGAGAGTGGTGAGGTGCTGGAACACATTGCCCAGAGAGCTTGTGGATGCTCCGTCCCTAGAGGTGTTCAGGGCCAGGTTGGATGGGGTGCTGGGCAGTCTGACCTAGCATTTAATCTAATGGCTGGCAACCCTGCCTGTGGAAGGGGGGTCAGAACTTGATGATACTTGAGATTCCTTCCAACCCAAGCCATTCTATGATATGATACTTATAAATCTTGCAGCTCTGTTTTTGACAGGAACAGTTACAGGTCATTACTTCCCCTAATATTTTCTCTGCCTTTTCACAGTTAAGTCAATTTTGGCCAAATGGAGAAATATAAAAGCTGAATTATCTCATCTTTTAACTACTTACTCTTGAAATGGTTACAAAAATCTCAAGGAAGAGAGAATTCCATTTGAATTTTAATGGATTAATTTATACCAAACTAGATGAAATGATAATCACGACACTTCTCTCATGTCTTATCTTAATTTTAAATCTCAGTGTGATATAATGGAAGCAGATAAGTGCCTTGGTCATAAACTGCTTGGTTACTGCAACAAAATATGCTCTCCAAAGACCTAACATGGAAGAAGCCAGTAACTTAGTGAAAGGATAAATTCAAAAGCTGGAGAAGTATACAGAAACACTCCATTCAGTCTTATCTGAGAACCTAATTAGGATAGGTACAGCCTAAAATAATTAGTGAATGACAAAAGCATAAGCATACTTTAGGTCCATGGTATCCCCTAAGACAACTGAAGGATCTTGCTTCCTGAGCACTACATTTGAGCATTTCGTTGCCTGTTCATTGCTCCAGAACTAATGTTTACAGAGTATTTGAGACTGTCACTTGAAAATTATTACAGTGAGTAAATACAGAGGGCCCCCATTTTATGGAACTCATTGATTCCTGTGAAGCAAAACCCTGTATTTTTATGGCTAGACCAACTAGCACATTTGTAAGGTTAGGGTTCAGTTCCACTGGATGCCTAAAACCTAAAAGAAGAAAGGTTCTAACTTCTTTCACAACCCCTATAACTGTATTTAAGAATCTCATAGGGTTGTTATATCATCTTTAATATGCAGCCAGAAAAGGAGGTGACAATACTCACTGTTTGTATAATGTGACAAAAACATTGCCCAGAGACTGTGAGATCAGAGCTGTAGGGGCTCCCAAACCAACAGGATTCAAACCCACATCTCCCAATTCTCAGATAAATTTCTCAGACACAGGGTTAGGCTGGAAGGGCTATTTCCCACCCTTCTGTTGTCACAGCAAAGCCAAGTATGAAAGAAACTACGGGAAAGGAAGGTAATAAGACAAAGTGTGACTCTGTAACTCCATAGTTAGTACTTAGGTGAGACGGAGAGAGTCCTGAGCGCTGAGCTTTGCACCCAGTGCCATTTAAGCGTTTGGTAATAAGCAGTCTTGCTTTATAGCATGCAGGAGAAATCCAGAAGTAACTCATAAGAAATCCTGGTTCTTTGTTAGCTGCTGTCATCCCACTTATTTGGATAGTTGTATTACATAAGTGTCTCTCTATTACAAGGAACATGATCTTCACTGGGAGAAATAATTACCATATGAGTTTCCAATAGCTGTAACACATTCGGTTAATATGATCATATGTCATTTCTTATTTTTTACATTCTAGTTAATCTATTTTGGGAGAATGAGTTTTTAAAGTCATTACTTAGAAACATGTCTAAAAAGAAACAAAAGCAAATATTTGTAGATTCAAATGGTTTGGAATCAATCTTACCCCAAGGTCTCCAGGGAGGTAAGGAGGAATTGCATAATTTCAATAATCCTTCCATCTTTTTTGCAAATGTTTCCCCACTAACCTGAACCTTCACTAGAAAGTTTTTTTTTTCTTCAGCATTTGTGCAAGTTCTCTCATATTGCTACATGTACTCCAGTTTTAACTCAAGATCTTGGATCTGTTTGGTGTCTAGTCCATCTGTAGAGGACAAAATGTGCTTAGTCCTGTGTGAGTAAACTTAAATATCTGAGTAATCAATTATTTCTGCATTCTTGAGAGCCTGGCCCACAACTCACTGAATAGAAATCTTTGGATCACATTTTCCTGTGCAATGTGTATTTTTCTCTGAGTGGAAGTGTACAATTAACACAAGCAGCTTCTGGTTTGAACTGCTGGCAACAATGTGAAACCTTTGTGAGTTCCCACAGAAGAACAGAAACAAACACTATCAGAGACAGCTCAACAATACTTTTTTCAGACACTTTCTAGAACAAATATATATGTGCTTGATAATGTCAAAAAAAGCTACAGATTAAAAATTTTTACTCTAAGTGCTGATGGTGGTAGTCAGCATTCAAGATGTTCTCTCAGACTTTCACTGCCAGACCCATCAGCCCTTCAATCTACTGTCTGTAAACCCAGGATTATTATATAAAATATAGAATACATTTGGAAAACAATACTCTATACATCAATCAGGTTAGATAAGAAAATTGTAACAAATACCAATTCACTGTAAAATAATTTAAATTCTGATTTTTCAAATATGAAATGAAACAGAGCCAGCTGCTGCCCAGTGTTTGAGAATTCTTCCTGTGGCATGAACAAGACCCATCCCCACGTATCGAAATGAGCGGTGTGTTCCGGGACCAGCCCTATGAATCCTCTGTACTTCAACAACTGCTCTGCAAAATGCAGAGTATCACTTCTTCATAAATCTGGAAGGAATACGTGCTTGGATTCTACTTCACAATCAAGTGATTATCTTCCAGTTCTCTGTCACCCAGAGGAGCACTTCCAAGGCACAGCAACTTCCAGATTTACTTCTAAAGAGCCCATGGGGCAATGTGAATACATTTCAGGGTCTGACAGCAAACAATACCTATGAGCTATTCATTAAAAGCATTAAAATTAAAATTCATAAAAGGACTTCACACTACATCAGAACACAATACATAAACAGGGACATATGATCAACGCACAATTGGAGTAGAATTAAAGTCATTGCTACGGCAATCCAGTCCTGATCCTGTCTGGGACCTTTTGAGTTTTAACAAATAATTTGACTTTCTCATGGGAAGATTTCCCATTTGTAAAGCAGGAACACTATTTGAAACATCTTGAAAGACAGATTTCATTGAATCATTGGGGAAGGGATTGGAGGGGCTGTTAAAGATCATCTAGTTCCAACCCTGCGATGGGCAGGGCTGCCACCCACCAGACCAGCCTGCCAAGGGCCCCACCCAGCCTGCTCTTAAATGCCTCCAGGCATGGGGCACCCACAACTCTCTGGGCAGCCTGTGCCAGCACATCACCACCCTCCAAATAAAAAATTTCCTCTTAACATCTAAACTAAATCTTCCTTGTTTCAGTTTAAATCCATTCCTCCTTGTCCTGTTGCTACCTACCTGCATAAAAAGTTGATTCCCCCTTCTGCCTGTAAGCTCATTTTTAGTATTGGAAGATAGCACTGAGGTCTCACTGGAGCCATCTCTTCTTGAAGCTGAACAATCCCAACTCCCTCAATTTTTCTTCGTAAGAGAGTCCTATGATAATCTTCATGGCACTCCTCTGGACCTTCTTTAACAGCTCCACATCTTTCCTGTACTGGGGCTCCTAGGCCTGGACACAGTACTCCAGAAGGGGCCTCATAAGGGCAGTGCAGAGGGGACTATCCCCTCACTCTCCCTGCTGTCAACCCTCTTTTGATGCAGTCCAGGATACTGTTGGCCTTCTGGGCTGCAGGAGCACACTGCTTTCTCATGTCCAGCTTTTCACTCATCAGGACCACTAAATCAATTTAAAACCCTCTTGGCTGAAACTTGTATATGGCTGTATGAGACAGGGAGTAAACTGTGGATACGCTTACAACCTAAGTATATATTTGCAGAGAATTTGACCCGTACCTGGAAATGTTTCCCCCCAGTGCCTCATCACAGCCACAGTACACAGCAGTACATCTCATCCTCCTGCAGCAGTGACTTCTGCTTCCCAGACACCCAGGCCATTATCAGTAATCTCTACAACAGGCCCAGGCAGACGTCATGATGATAAAGTCTTTACTGAGAGGGCAGTGAGACACTGGAACAGGTTGTCCAGTGAGGTTGTGGATGCCCCCTCCCTAAAAGCACTCAAAGCCAGGCTGGAGGAGGCTGTGAGCTACCTGGTCTAAAGGGATGTGTCCCTGCCTATAGCAGTGGGTTGGAACTAGATGATCTTAAAGGTCCCTTCCAACCCAAACCATTCTGTGATTCTATGAATCTACGATATCCAGGGAGGAGAGAGGGCAAAAGAAGCATTTTGTTTCAAGCAGCTGATGTAGAAAGTATCAGTAGGTACAGGCTTTCCTTCCTGTTTAATTAGGGAGAGAGAGTAACCACAAAGTGAATAGTGATAGACAGACTATGGCAGAGCCAGAGCAAGAATCGTGAAGTGCTGTTGGGTAAAAGTGCTGAACCACAGGAATTTCCTCATCCAGGAACCTCTGTCCAACATGCAGCCCCAGCACAGTGATGGGAGGAGAGCTGGCACAGGCTGCAGGCTGACATAAAGCATTACTGCATGTCTTCTTGGCTGTGGCTGGTCTTTTAGCCTTTTCCTTTCTGAATTCAGGATGAAGCTTCTCCTCAGTGTAACACAGAGCTGATGCATTGGATTCAGGGAAAACTTGATTGTGATCTGAAATTTCAAGCAGCACAAGCCCAATTGCACCTGTTCTCCACTCTGGGTTCATTTCAGTGATTCTATGAGATCAACTACCTAACTGTACCAGTCTAAGAATGTAAAAGTACAGGTTGATAAATGTACAGGTGTTCTGTGGTCTGAAGGAGTTTTCAGACCACAAAATATTGTCCAATCATATTTTTTGATTTCATGTTGACTTCTTTGCTTTCCTGTGATTCACCTCTTCAAGAGGAGAGGGATTTCCTTCCATAGCTGTGGTGCTGTGAGAAGCCATTAACTGCAGCCTAGACAACTTTCATCTGTGGGGAAGCAAGCAAGCAGTTTACAAACAGCACAAAACCCTGAAGCTGAGGAGGAACAGCCCCCAGGCACCAGCACATGCAGGAGACTCTCAGCTGGGAGCAGCTCTGCAGAAAAGAGCCTAGTGGTCCTGGTAGACACCAAGTTGAACGTGAGCCAGCAATGTGCCCTTGCAAATAAGAAGGCCAAGTGTATTCTGGACTGCATTAGGCAAAGTTTTCCCAGCAGGTCAAAAGAGGTGATCCTATCTACTCAGTACTGGTGGATACCACACCTGGAGTACTTTGTCCAGTTCTGGGCCCATCCAGAGTGACCTGGACATTCTGGAAGATGTCCAGCGCAGGTCCACCAAAATGCTGCAGAGCATGGAGCACCTCCCCTGTTAGGAGAGGCTGAGAGCGCTGGCACTGCCCAGGCTGGAGAAAAGGAGGCTCAGGGGGGATCTCATCAGTGTCTGTATCTGAAGGAAGGGTGCCAAGAGGATGCGGCCATGCTCCTTTCAGTAGTGTCCAGTGCCAGGACCAGAGACAATGGGCACAAACTGGAGCACAGGAGTTCACTCTGAGCACCAGGCAGTGCAGTGTCGGAGCACTTGCACAAGTTGCCCAGTAGCTGTGAGGTTTCTTCACTGGAAACCTTCAGAAGCTGCCTGGCCATGGGCCAGCCTCGGAAGTTCTGTAATCTTGGTGTTACATAAAAAAAATACTTTTGTTGGCTTGCTATAAAATCTGTGACTTGATATTTTATTGAATTTCCCCTATTTCTTTTGCTAAGGCAGAGAGACATTTTTCCTTGTTTACCTTTTTTGCAACTTGTGATTTTAAAGACCTCTGTCACATTCTTTTCTTGTTCTGTCTCTCTTCCAACTGAGGATCCTCACGTCCCTGCAGAACAGTCTTCACTTAATTCTGTAATACTAAGTAACTTATTTGGCACTTCTGAGTCCAGGATAAAGCAGATTTCCAAGGCCAGGCACATTAGAGAAGCAGGAAAGGTGCTGGAGAGGGAGCTGGCCTCAATCTGAATGATGCTTCCTTCACACTCAGGAGACTGCCAGGCTTTTTCCTCTACATGACTTCTGCTCTTCCAGTTGAGATCAGTTATGCCACGGAAGCAATTCTTTTTCTTTGCTGCTTATAAATATCTGAATTGGCTGCTCTGGTCACATGAGTGCAGTCAAAGGAACCTCCTTTCTGGAGAGTAGAAAGTGATGTTTACAAAAATCTTCCCATCTGCCTATTTTTCCTTCCTCTGTCTTCAGATAAACAACCTCTGGATACAGAGCCAGAGTTTCATATTAGTGCCAGATAGCATTTAATATCAAATGAGAAATGTTTTACTTCGCTGTATTCACAGATGTGCTTCCTTGAAAAGTTTGCCCAAAACATTCTAGTTAATTGCTATTGGTTTAAGCGTTTCATGATTCTGTCAAAAGATTCATGAATCTGTCAAATCCCAGGAGACTTTCCTCTCAACATGGACAGGAAGTATTGTCATGTTTTTATGCTTGCATTTCCATTGGAAACCACACTAGAATGATTGCAGATGGAATAACTGGAAGCAGACTAGCTTGGAGACAACTTGTAACTGAATGATTGAAAAAGTAGGCCTCAGTGCTGCAAAATCTTCTGTATAGAGTCAGGGTTTTCACAAAACTGCTCATTTATTTATGATTTATTATTATTTAAGCCACCAGCTCTCCAAGACACTGTTTAAGAAACTTTACATGATTTACTTATGCATTTCTATAATGAAACAAAACGGTTTCATCACTGCAGATAGATGTATAAATGTATGTATTACTAGGGCACAGCAATATTTAGAAACAGATTGTGATTGCTCTTGCATGGGAAGAAAATTGGATTGAGGAAGATATTGTCTATTTTTTCATCATGCACAACCTCATAAAAGTCATCCAGAATAATGATGTAATTATCCTCTCTGTTCAAAGCATGGAGAGATAGTGCACCTCAGGCCACAAAAGCCTTTCTGCATCTTGGCCAGCCCTCTGCTGCTGCGTCTCCTGTTGTGCATCATGATCTTGTGTGGACAGCCTCATCATTCATGCTTTCAAAACGCATTTAGTGGATGAGCATGTGATTCCTAAGGGAGCATTGGATTGCATGTCACCAGTACTAATGACTTGGAGAAGTACATTATGGCTCAGTGTAACAAATGGTTGATGTGCTGTCCTGAGTGCACACACTGTGAGAGCACACTAATCTTTCAACTGACATTTTTATTACTAACATCCACCTCCAACCTTGTCGCCTCTTATAATTACATTTGCTCTCACTCCAGAGTTTACAAGATGAAGTTAACCTATAGATAGCTCCCAAGGGGCAGCCAAATTGTTTAATAGCAGTGGTCATCTCCCAGGAGTGTTGTTATCAGGTGTGCCTGCACTACAGATAGAATCATAGGATGATTCTAGGTACTGTTGGAAAGACTTCCATCTTATGTTTATCTCACACCAGATGGACTGTTCTGCTCTCTCTGTCTAGGGATGTGGACAGTCATCTTTGTGCACCCCAGCAGAGATAGGCCAATTGTAAAATCTGGAGGCAGATTTTGAAATCTCATTATAACTTTGGGAGCAGTAAGATATGGGACTTTGAGATGTCCAGTTCTGTCTTCCATAAATATTTCTCACTAATTACTATTTTTATACAAGCACATTCTTTTTGTGTCACTAATATAAAATACAGTTTGTCTTGCACAATGCGCTTAGGCATTTCCTAGTGAAAACAGAAGGAAAATCCTTGTTTATAACAAAATTACTGTAACACTGCATTAAGACTACAAAGCACCAGTGTCAAGAAAGGTGATGAAATGGCAGCTTGAGATAAAAGCCTTACATTTATGTAGAAATCTCTTAATGCTTGTAAATCACATTTGTAAAGCACCTGTCAAACAGAAGCTCTCATGAATTTTTAATTTTTTTTTTTAATCTGGCACATGACTGACAGTTCAGCCATTCTGGAGTTAAGCAAAGTTTGCTATGGCATTCATTTAAATCAGATCTCACTTTCCTCGCTGCTCGTAAGACAGAAGACTGAAACTGTGAGCGCTATGCAGCCCAGGACAGGCTGCAACGGAGGAAGGAAGCCTGATTTCTATAGTCTTGAGGGAGGCTTGGGAAGAAAGCAACTGCTCTACTGGAAGCTCTCGCCTTTATGGAAAATGAATACAGACTGGACAAAGGGTCCAGAATTCACCAGAAGCTGCTCACTGCAGGAAGTCAGTCTTCTAGACAACTGTCACACCCTCAGCAAAACAATGGCAGCTGCACAGCCTCCCCAGCAGCCTTGCTAAGCTCTAAGCTTTGTTTCAATGCAATCTCTAGGAGAACAATGCCACCTACTGAACCACCATCGACAGCATCTCCCTCCTACCCAACTTATAGCTGATGTTATTTCCGCCTCTGCGTAGCTCATAGCGTTGGAGCACAGGAGCCCAGGGCTAGAACAAGTGGGTCTTGTGGGGAGCTGCTCCTCCACTTGGCAATGGCCCAGCTTGCTCTGAGCAAGGTGATGTGATGCAAAGCTAGCAGGGTGAGCTCGCCTTTGAGCTGAAGGCAGCCTCACAGAAGGGCAGGGATTCTAGGGCCAACCCAATAGCCCCACTACTCTTCCTGGTTTGAACAATATTTGCTTGGGTGTATTCAGGCTTCCCCCATGCTTCTTTATGCTGTGTAACTACACAGGCTTGAGCTTGACCTGAAAAACCCATATATATCCTCAGCAATAAGGATTTAAGGTGTCACTGGTTTTTTTTTTTGCCACACTGATACATATCCTCAGAATTATACTGAAGACTTGGACTCATTTTCTGAAGCCCACAAAAAGGCAGCTGTCCGATGGCAGTGAATCAAGCCTGCTAGAAAACGGTCTGTAAAGAAACAATGTCAATTTATAAACACTTTTTTTTTTTCCTCCTGCATTGCAACACTCTGAATTATTGAATTAAAAAAAAAAAAAAAAATGGAAGAACTAAATTACACATCTCCTCTTTGTGTTTTTTCTTTAATTATGAACAATGAAAACAGATTTCTCTCTTTCTAATGCAAACCTCTTACTGTTGTTTTTTTGTTTGTTTGTTCATTTGGTTGTTTTTTTTTTTAATGCATTATGGTAATTCCAGTATTTGAGCTGCAAATATCACTGGATATATTTCATTTGACTGAAATAAGATTATATTGAGGAAAACAGATAAACAGTTTTTGATCTCGTACTTTTACTTGCAAGTGAATGTAAATTTAGTGATTGTAAAGAGAAATGAAAATGTTTTGGAAGTGTTATTTTTCATCTTAGGACAGCATGTGCCCAATACTGACACCATCAACAGCCATTTCCAAGCAGCACAGCTGGCTTTTGATAGCAGGCACCTGGTAATAGCTGAGACCTATAACAAGAAGTTTGATTGGCAAACAGCACTAAGCAACAGAGCAAACAGGCAGCATGAAGCAATTCAGCAGAGAATGCTGGATTTTAAGAAAATATCCGTACTTAAACACAGAAATATCAGAAGAAAGAGCTGAGTAGAGATAATAGGTAGGTGGAAATGTTGAAAAAAACAAAAAGGAAGAAGGAAGAAGCAACGCAATCTCTTCATTAAGACTCAAGGACAACTGACAAGGGATAAGACTTCACTGCAGTGGAAAGTGAAATGCTGGAGCAGCAGAGTAGCTGTTTGTGGGAAGAAGCAGGCTGTTCATACTTTTCTGCAGTTGAGAATCAAACAGAAGAAGCAGAAGTGCTCACATACATTAGAGAGATGTGAGCGCTGGCATCCACATGGGACATGAGCCCTCTGAAGATTCTCTGATTAAAGACGTTGCTGTGGGAATGTACAATTTGAAGTTCTAAGACCAATTCTGCAGAACAGATCCAGCCTTTGAAAACACTTTCAGGTCTCTAACACAGACCATTACATGTGGCCATTAATTAATCACCTGTTTTAATTCAAGTGCTGGGCACATCTGCCTGTATCCTTTTTATTTCCTTCTTCTTGCCTCTGTTGCTTCTTCTCTGCCTTCCTCTGTATCTGCTTTCCTCTTGCAGGTTTTATCAGACAGTTTCCACCAAGGAAGATGCAAACTCCTCTGCCTTGCACTCAGCTGAGGCTCTGAGAAGGGCTCAGAGGCTGAGTCATGCATTCAGCATTCATTTGTGGTGTGTGCTTACTTTCAAGTATGCTTGTGGTTGCTAATCAGTGGAAAAAGCTGCCTCTGATTTAGTGGCCTAGCCATAATGTTGCGTATACAGGCCACTGCACAAGACAAGCTACCTGGTGAGAGTTGCCATGTTTCTGGGATTTTTATAATGCACTATGGGGGAAAAAAAACCAAAAAACCTTTAAAGAAGCAGTTTTCTCAGAGATGTCTTCCATTCAGGTGAGTACCTTCTTGAAACTGGCTCAGGATTTGGAAATCAGAAGTCCCAAAGATCCTCTCAGAAACAAACATTTTTGCACATGGTATGTCTGTTTCTGGGCTTCATCTCACAATTCTGTCTAATTGGCGTGAGTCTAAGGATCCTTCTCTCCTTCTGTACATAAACTAGTCACCTTCCACACATGCAGAATTACACAATAACATGAAGACTGGCTCTTCCAACCTCCTGCTCACAGGAATCATTTAGCAGGAATGAAAGACCTAACTGCACTGCTGAAATAGGTCTCCCATTGCTTTGGGAAAGGGAGAACAAACAAAGGAGTGCTGGCAGATTATTTACAAACTACTTGGTTGTCATGTCAACAGAACAAATATGTCTCTGCTAAAAAAATGCAAATGAACCATTGCAGATAAACGTGTGTCGGATAGGATTCATTGGAGTGATTTGGTGAAGTATGTAAGTAACCAAATCCCAGTTTGAGGAGAGATATTTACAGCTTTACAGCTCACTGGCAGTATGACTGGAGATGAAACTTTCACTGATTAGCTACTACGAGGGTTAAAAACAAACAAAATGAAATCCCCTGACTGTTCAAGAGCACAAAGAAGCTGTTCATGCTGCAGAGAACAAATAACTTTGTGTAATCTTCTGCACTCATAAATTGGCAATATCTCCAAACTGGACCATCACTTCCATGGCACTGCTGTGACAGTTTAAATCAGTGTAGAAAACAAATCTTCATCCGTGGTGTGCTCAAAGCAGCTGGCAGGAAAAGCAATCCCAGACTGAGAAAGGAGAAAAATTGTCCTCAGGTTACTGTGGTTCATTGTGTGGGAGCTACCTTACTGCAATGCCAAAATCTCTTGCAGCATTGGAATAAAGCTTAGAGGAGGGAGATGATTACATGTTCCTGAGCAACACTGATGCTGTTGTGACTAAGTTACAGAACTGGATCTCCATTATTTCTACAGCTGGACCTGCCACTATCACCCTTTGGTGCATAACATCATGATATCTTCCAATCAGCTGGGGTCCCCAGCCCAGCACCTGCTGGTCCCCAAACTGGCTGTCATGGAGCCAAGCTGGGTACATTCCTGTGGTGTCAAACTTAAATGAAGGGCCACAGGAAAAGGATATCTCACCTAATGGAGTTAACAGGAACGTCCCGTTCACAACCAGCAGTGGAGAGGACGTGCCTTTGTTCCAGATGGCAGGCTTGCAAAAAGTGTGGCTTAAGCCACTTACATTGTGTGACAAAAATCAGATTATCTGGTAGTCAATAGCTGCAGCAACTGAGTTACAGTTCACATCTATCAGCGTTATTATTAAGATCAGGGAAAACTAACTGGAAATTTCTGTGCTGGGAATTTCCCCCTAAAAACAGTCTACACTTTGCTTGTTCTCACGTTTTAAGTTACATGAAAATTAAACCACAAAAAGAAGGAAGGGAAACAACCGAATATTAAATCCAATCCCATATTTAAGCTCAGATTTTCACTTCTGTTTGCACAGATTGATGCTGTTTCAGCTAATGCAGATGATAAGTGTACACATACATAAACAAAAACAAAAAACAAAAAATGATTCCTGAATACAATATGCCCTATGGATAAAACAGATAAAATCTACAGCTCTGTTGGAATTCATGTAGAGGTTTGATTCCAAAAATTACAGATTTATTTTGAAGCAGAGGGCAAGATGGACCCACATTTTTTAAGAAACTTGTAGTTTATAATTTAAGGGCATGTTGGGGTGAGGGGCCATGCCAAAAGAATTTTCCCAGCATCAAAGAGAATGAAAACGTATTGTTTTATACATGAATGCACTTCAGTGTGGAAGGAATGTTATACAATTCAACAGACAAGAGTGACCTATCAGAACACTTCCAAATTTCTTGGTGTTTCTTCAAGATTCCTAAAATCTCCGAAGTCCCCAGCGCTCAATTTTCTAAGCCCCATTCTTCCACACTTCACTTTGATATTTCTTTTTTTCCAGCTGTTTTGAGGTCACTTTTAAAAATTATGTGAAAAGGGATTTTTGCTCATCTCTTTCACTCTATGCACAGGAAAAAAAATCTTTTCCAGCCCACCACTTGGGGAATAGAGGAAGAGCATAATCTTCTTGAATCTTCTCATTCATAATGGAAAGTGATGAGGATTTAGCCCTACAAACTGTTATTCTCTGCTGAAGTTTAGCAATAAGCAGAAGTAAGAAAGGCTGCTCAGGAGCGCGTCACCTCTTCCATCACGTCCCTGAGAGCACTGCACTGGCAGGTGTCCATGCAGTTTGTCTGGGAAGGATGTTCATAAGGTGGAGAGAGGCTGTGAAACTTTGAGGTGAAGGAACTGGAGAGAAGCAGTCAGGCATGGGTTTTACTGAATCTTGCTGCCATCCCAAAACCCAGACAAGTAGTGACTCTCTGTCCTCTTGCCCCTTTGGGCCTGTGAAACTCTTTCCCAGCAGCACAGCTCTTTAGCATTTCTGTACTCCTGAACTAGAATTTTGTGATGAAAGTGACAGCTGAGAAATCCCAACCAGTACTTTCCATAGGACTTGATCTAAGGTCATTGCATTGAGCTTACTTACAAAGAATGAACAAAAATACATCATAGCTGAAAGCAAGAGATTCTGACCACAGTCACATGAATAAAATGTACAATGGTCAGGGCACTAGCCAAGGACGTGCAGCCTTTCCCAAAACCTACATCTGCCAGAGCTGTCTTGTAAGATCAAGATAAACAAAGTTACATTAAAATCTCAGTGCAAGAATATGCCATCTGTATAGAAGTATATATAAGGGCTGTCTTTCCTCACAGAAACACTTACAAGGAATTAAAAAATGAGGAGGCAGCTCAGATCTCTTTGGTAGATATACGCATAATTACAGGGTAACTACAGAAGCACTGAGAGAAGTGTAGTAACCACATATCTCTGAAAACCAGTCGTCTGCTTTGCAAAGGCAGCAGTGTAATATATGCTTTTAACGCAGGTTTTAAAAAGCGTTGGTAAGTCGAGGTTTTTAGATAGCTCAGCTGGCATTTTGCCACCAGTGAGCCTGCCAGCTCTGTGGCTTGTGAAGTCAGCAATGCTTGAAGATGAGTTACAGCCACCCACAAGCTGAACAAAGGAGCTATCAAAATCATTTCACATAAAACTCCTGGTTTTACTCAAAGTAGATTCCCCTAAAGAATGTAGTAATATTTCTTAGTTTTCAATAAACCCATATTTTTACACCTAAATGTCCTAGTTGCCAGCTCTGATAATAGCCTGTAACATTTCTTATGCTTTTCTTAAAGCTCCAGATACTGGAGACAAATGCAAGAGCTACTGCTTTGACGTGCAAGCAGCTGAAGTTTCCTAGCCTTTGTGGCTGCACAGGAAATCACTCATTCTAATAATAGTCAACCTAATGTCTCAGTGCGTGGAGACCACACACGCTTTCAGAAAACCTGAGGAAGACAAATCTGAAATTCTACATAGGTAGTCCAAAGAACCAAGCTCATGCTGCTATGATTCTGTTATACAAATTACGTAAACTAATTACATAAAGTAGTGGATTCACCCAGGGACTGATTTGGCACAGTGCCCTCCATGTGTGGCTTAGGTGGAACCATGTGGTAGCTCCACAGAGATCACTGCAAACACAACTGGCTCTTTCTGGGGACTCCTTCTTGCCTCTTTCCTTCAGTGCCTTCTACAACCAGCAAGAAATCACTTAGCAGTAGCACTGCACATGATCGATGAGCACTGAATTGCTACAAAGTGAACTGACATCTGCCATCCTTTGTGGTTAAAATTCATTGATTAACTTTTTTCATGTTGCTCTGTTTCATTCTGTTTCCTTGCTGTACAGAATAATGATGTACTGAGAGATGGATCACCGAACTTGTGTCGCTTTTTAGACACTCTATGATGGTGCTATGCCAAGTGCTGAGTGTCCTAAATCACAGTTTCTCTAACTACATCCACACCTCACAGCAGGTGTAGACAATGGCATCCCTGGTTCCTAATCATGCCCCACACTGTGTAGATAATAGCTTCAGCTGGGACATTCCATGGGATTGTCTTCCAGGCTGAACGGCCCAGTTGTGTCCCTCAGAGTGCAGGGGGGGCTTGTGCCATCTCATAGCTTAATAAGGGATTATCACACAGCTGGAGAGCTCAGGGCTGGCAGCATTCCTGGGATGATGAAGTCAGCTGTAGTTGATGTTTAACACATATTCTTTAGACTATATACATAAAATAAAATTTTAGCAACAGGTGCCATTTCAACCACAGAGCACCAGGCTGTTAAATCTCAAGCCTAAACAAAACCAGTGGATGACAACTCTCAAAAGAATTAAGATGGTTAACTAAGGAGTCAGAAATTAACAGACAACGAAGATATAAAATAGAATATTAGAGAAAGGTTTTCTCTGTGGTCTGACATCCTTACCGCAGTGTCATTGGTGGTAATGTACACCAACACTTCTGAGTTGTTTCTGCCATTAATGTATCGATAACAGTTCCACACGCAGCTTATCAAGTAACCCTGTAAAGAGAAGTGTTATATCATTATGTACAGAAAATAAACCATATACATTTTCATGCCACAGATTTGTGCAAATTGGATCCTGGACTGAGCAAAAGCCCTGGCATGGCATTAAGAACAGAAGGAGAGCATGAAGACTGCAAGTTCAATGCAAACAAACACTGAGAAAAATGTAAATGTGATTCTCAAACTTTCTTTTAGTACTAAAAATTTAGCCTCGTGACTCTTTGTTCTTTGTCTTTATGAAAGGCCGTATTACAAAGGAAGCTTTCCATGATGCTCTTTAAGTTGTGTGCTTGCTTTAGTCTTGTGACTAGAAGTAACAGACACAGAAAGATCAGGCAGAGCAGTGTGGGGTGAGCTGGGTTCTTCAGTGCTCCATATACAAATCAGGGCAGTTAAACAGTAAAATACTAATACAAATATGAATATAAGCCTGCTTGCTGCAGTGTCTGTAAGCATATCTAGGAATTCAGCAAGTCATCTGACACCAGACCTCACAGTGGGCAGGAGTTTATGGAGACTTGGGTTGGACTGAGAAAGCTGCTTCATTTAGACAGTCTAGACCTATCTGAGTAGAATTTACTGTTTACAGATACTTAGTATTACAGCACACTTATTATGGACTAATTTTTTGAAAAGATACATCAGTTTCTTTGGGCTTGAATGTAAGCAAAATAACATCACTTTGTGTATATAACCCCCATTTTACTGAAATGTGCACATCACATACACAGACTCTCTTTCCTATGCCTCCCTAAATACAGAGATACGTGAGTTCAGTCAGACATCTCAAAGCTATGCATGAAATGTTGCACACTACCAGGAGTAAGTTTTAAAATATAAAATGAATGTACACATGAGATAAGGTGTTGCAGATACAGAATACCTCATGGATGATAGTAAAATGTAAATAGAAATCACTTCTGGGCTCCTCCATGGTAAGGCTGTTAAGCATCATTGCTGGGTGGTTAGTGGTACTAGAAGTTGAAGCAAACCCCAGTAAAATGAGTGCAAGCAGGCTGGAGACTGAAGCATCATCGAGCAAATTACAGGAACCCCTTCCTATTTTGCGAGCGGAAGCCTGGCAGGTGACTACGTAAAGATCTCATAAATCATGTGCATTTTTTCAATACTCCATTTAATCTGAGATTAAATCAATGCATTACATATAACTGAAAGGGCCAGGGGTCTTTTAATTCTTGCCTAACCAGAGAAAATTGCCAGTGTAAAAGTATTTACTGAAATCTGAAATCATTCCCCTCCTTTTAACCTTTATTATTATAATATAAAAATATTATATATTCCGTATGAAGAAACAAAAAGTTATTGCAGCAATAATCCTACCACAGGATCATAAACTGCTGTTTTGCTGTTTTTGTTCTTGGAGCTCACTCAGCTTGGGATAAGGCTGCTGCCTGGCAAACAGCTAGGAGTCTCCAGCTCTTTTTAAAATGGTTAGGAAAAGTGTACACATCCAGCAACTCCTCTGCCAGCAGGACAAATTCCAGTCTGGCCAGCAGAGAGGAGCAAAGTGGCTGGATGAGAGAGGAGACAAGAACACATGCGGACCAGCTGGGCTCAGATCCTCAGCACGCCCAGAGCAAGGCTGATAGAGTGAGGCTACGCAGTTATCTCTGGAGTTTTCTGCTTCTCACACAGCCACACACAACAAGGATGAAAACAATGTGTTTCAATAATGCCCATCTTAAATCTTTACTTAGCAGGTTCTGCATAGCAGTCCTTCCAGAAACCTAGTGTATGCAAAGTTAAACTGCTAGCACTGATTGGATTTGCATGTGCATCTCTCTTGAGTGAGTCATATTTTGTGACTCACTTGCACTGATGACCTTCCAAAACCCTCGTATCCTCTTCAGCTGCCCTGCGCCTCCTTCCCCTCCAGAGCAGTCACATACGAGCTGTTTTTTAGGATGCCACATGACTCTCAGATCACTCAACTGCACATCAGGAAGAGGGTGTTGGTTTTTTTTTTCCACTTGGACCGAGCTGGCTAGAATCCAGTAAGCCTGCTTCCTCTTCTTTATGGCCCTGGATGACTTGGGAATGTTACTTTCTACCATCAAGTGAGGACAAGACATGTCTGAGTGAGATCAGTGCTGAGGAGGTCAGGCTGGCTCTGCACCCTGAGCTGTGGGCTCTGTGAGCCACGGCCTACTGCGACAAGCTGTGTAAATGAAGGACTGTGTCTCTTTCCAGAATTAAGTAGCGATGCCACTGCTGCTAATTACAAGCAATACAAAGTCCCTCAGTGGCTTTCAGTGCTCAGAGTGCACTGAGAGAGGCATAACAGCGAGTACAGAGCAGAGTGCCGAATGCAGGACACTTCTGTGCAGACGTGGCACACCTTCACAAGAAACATGTGCACAGTAAAGCCACTTATTTGCAAACCAATCTCTACAATCCTTCCGTTCAAATCCAAACTGAGGGAAGCTTCATTTCAGACTCCTTGGGAAAAGTTATCAGGAGATTTATTTTTGAATTCTCTCATTCTGTTATATGTGGTGAACGTATCGTAGAATCACAGACTCATAGAATATCCCAGGTTGGAAGGAACCCACAAAGATCATCAAATCCAGCTGCTGCGTGCACACAGGACCACCCCAAATCCAAACCCAGTGTCTGAGCGCTGCCCAAACGCTCCCTGAACTCCGGCATGGGGCCGTGCCCACTGTCCTCCACTGCCTCGTGCAGCCCGTTCCGTGCCCGCCGCCCTCCACTGCAGCCCCTGTCCCTGACCGCCACCCGCCCCTCCCCTGACGCAGCTCCATGCCGTTCCCTCGGGCCCTGTCGCTGTCACACGGAGCAGAGCTCAGCGCTGCCCCTCTGCTCCCTGTGAGGAGCTGCAGCCGCCATCGGGCCTCCCCTTGGCTCCTCTGCTCTGCACAAACCCAGGGACCTCAGCCACTCCTTGTATGTCTTACTCGTATTTTACTTCAATATATGCACACACAACTGCTTCACCTTCCAGCTGCTGTTCTAGCCCTGCAGCCTAGATGCACGAGGATCTCAGAGGATGAGGTCCACTTTAGCTCTTGGAGTGAAGATGCACACCACAGAGCTGGCAACACACCAGCTTTCTCCTGGGAGTCTGATGTTCACATTTGGAACTGGCCTAACATAAAGGTCACTGGATCTCTGCTGTTGAGCCCAAAATGTAGTGAGCAGTATCCTTTCCCACCTGCTGAGGTCCACTGGGGGTGGTCCATTTCCAGTCTCACCAGTCTGTACAGACAACTTATATGCATATCACAGAGACCAGGATAACAGTTGGCTGACACTGTCTCACTGAAGTGGAAAACCTCTGGGCTGCCTCTTCCTACCTACTTTGAGCAAAAGAAAGGCCAACAGGGAGAACGAGAAAAGGCCATCTTCAGCAGCCACAGAGCGCTCAGAGAAGCCTGGGGGAGGAGTTTATTTTGGTTGTGCTTGTGCTTACCAGCTCAGGCTGATTTGGGCTTGGAGGCTTTGCCCTGGCTGGGCAGGGCAGGTTGAAGTCCCAGGGTTTCTATTTCAACAGCTGAAGCTGTCAGGGGAAACCAAGGCCCCATTCACCAAAGCAGCTGCAGAGAGGGGTGCAGTCCAAAAGCTGCTGTGCTTTATATGCTTCAAATATGCTACTTGAAGTTCTGTGTACATACTTTTATACTGCTGGATGTCCTTGCTCAGCCAAATAGGAAAGATCTGTGTTTCATGGAATGTAACTTCAATTCTGTTTCCAAACAAAGACAGTAAGTGGTATAACACATTTTGGTCTGCTCTGGAAAAGACTCTGCCTTGGCATGAAATATTCATCCATCCATTTGAAATATCCGTTAGCTACTTGGGATCCAAGTGAGAGCTGTAAAGACAAGTGCCTGTGTGTGGTTGGCTGCCTCTCATTCTTACTACCCTCTTTTGTCCCTCCTTCTTACAGTTTCATGCGCAAAGCACAAAACCACTATCTAATACGTGTATATCTTGATTTCTGCTCATGAGTGTTTTCCTTTATGGGTAGCTACGCTCCAAATAAAAGTAGCTGCACCCAAAATAAAAGTGTCCTGATACCAAACATTTCTGATGCATCTTCTGATTCTGTTTCATATTTCCCACCAGATTAATGCAACTTTTCCTAGTGCAGCTTTTCCTAGGTTACAGTGTTTTGATTTCTCTCTTTATTCCTAGTCCAGCTCCAGCGGCAGTTGGAGCTAAAGCATATTTTTATGCACAGCACCTTTTCAGTTTCAAAAACTTGGTACCACCTGTTAAGTCTATCAGTGATAAAGTGTGATGCATGTGATAGTGTCCAGCTTTCTTTTCATGCAGCTGACTCCAAAAATCTACATACCAGCTTTTCTGGAAACACAAGAAATTCAAATTAAAATGCTAACTTGATTTTAGTGTGTGTTTCTGTGTGAGTCATATATTTGTGATTCATTTGCACAATAATATATTGCTAGAATGAACATTAAGAAAAGCAATAGTCTGTAATAATCCTGGCCATAAAGAGCTTCAATACAAAAATGGAATATTAACTAATATTTCAATCTAACAAGGCAATTTTCTCTTTGAAAAGGATACGCTAGCAACTTTAAAATAGAATAAATTTTTTCACTATTAATTTCTCAATAATTCTTTTTTTGCGTAGTGGTTAGTTTTTGCTATTCCGATTTTATTTGTATTTCTTTTATAATCATAGAATCACAGAATCATAGAATGGCTTGGGTTGGAAGAGACTTTAAAGATCATCTAGTTCCAAACCCCTGCCGTGGGCAGGGTTGCCAACCACTAGATCAGACTACACAAGAACCCATCAAGCTTGGCCTTGAACGCCTCCAGGCATGGGGCTTTCAGAGCTTCTCTGGGCAGCCTGTACCAGTGCCTCACTGCCCTCCGAGTGAAGAATTTCTTCCTAACATCTAAACTAAATCTTCCCTGTTTCAGTTTAAATCCATTCCCCCTTGTCTTATCACTATCTACCTGCGTAAAAAGTCAGTCCTCCTCCTACCTGTAAACTCCATTTAAACAGTTCACAATGAAGTCTCCCTGGAGCCTTCTCATCCCCAAGTTAAACAATCCCAATTTACTCAACCTTTCATTATAAGAGAGATATTACAGCCCTCTAATCATCCTCATGGCCATCCTCTGAATCCACTCCATCAGCTCCACATTCTTCCTGTACTAGGGGCCTCAGGCCTGGACACACTACTCCAGATGAGACCTCACGAAGGTGGAATAGAGAACACCCTTCCTTCCATGCTAGTCCCCCCTCTTTTGATGTAGCCCAGGATAGTATGGGCCTTCTGGGCTGCAAGTGCACACTGCTGTCTCATGTCCAGCTTTCCATGCACCAAGATCGCCAAGTCCTTTTCTGCAGGGCTGCTCTCCATGAGTTCTTCTCCCTGTCTCCCCCGAGGGGGCATCACTCATGACTGGCCTTCACCTGGATGTAAAGCCATAGACAACAATCCTCTGGCTATCACCATCCAGCCAAAAATTTATCCACTGAACAGTCCAGCTTTCAAAGGTCTCTCCAATTTAGAGATAAGGATATGGTGAAGGACCATGTCAAAGGCCTTGCACAAGTCCAGGCAGATGACATCAGTTGCTTTTCCTTGGTCTGCAGATGCCGTTACTCCATAGAAGGCTACCAGAATGGTCAGCCACAGTGTGCCCTGCACAGGTGAAGCTGCACTAGCTGTCTCGGATCACCTCCTCATATCACATGTGTCTTAACATCTCTTCCAGGAGGATTTTCTCCATGATCTTCCAGACATGAGGCTTACCAGTCTGTAGTTGCCCAAGTCTTCTTTTCTCCCTTTCTTAAAAATGGGAGTGATGTTTCCCTTTTTCTAGTCACTGGGTACTTCACCTGACAGCCACTTTAAAATATGATGGAGGGCAGCCTGGCAACCACATCAGCCAGCTCCTTCAGGACCCTGGAATACCTATCATCTAGCCCCATAGATTTGTATACATTCAGCCTCAGGAGGCGGTCTTGGACTTGCTTCACTTTTAAATTGAGAGGGATTTTGCTCTTCCAAACCTTGCTTGGAAGTTCAGGGACACTAGAGTCTTGGGAAGCCTGATAGTCAGTAAAGATCAAGGAGAAGAACTCATCAAGTACCTTAGCCTTCTCTACATCTGAGGAGTTTTAGACATCCTTGTCATATTTATTTTATGACACATCCAACCCACCTAGGATAAAAGCACAATTACATTCATATCCAGGAGTTTTAAAGAGCATATTCCTTTTGCAATCTGGAAGATCTACGCATTCAGAAATGAAAAAAAAAAAAGGCAACTCTACTGCTGTGAACATATACATGGGCAAAGCCAATTAAATTAAATTTCTAAATCACAAAATAAAACTGGATATAACTTCCAACATCATCTTAATCCACTACCTTAATCCACCTTCACCTTTTTTTTTTTTTTCTTTTTTTTTTCTTTCAATAACTTTCTCTATTCATGCTGTGTGGAAGAAACATCCCACCCCAGCTCTTCTGGATGTCTCTAACCTCATGAACCTCATGTGTAGCTGCTCTGCAGAGGAAGATCAAGAGCTAATCTGACACAAAACCAACAGCAATTACATCATTATTCCCTGTTCCCTTTTGCCATCCCAGGGACAACCATAGAATCATAGAATGGTTTGGGTTGGAAGAGACCTTGAAGATCATCTAGTTCCAACCCCCCTACTATAGGCATGGACACCTCCAGGTTGCTCAAAGTCCCATCCAGCCAGGAATTGAATGCTTCCAGTGATGGGGCATCCACAACCTCAATGGGCAACCTGTTTCAGTGTCTCACCACCCTCACAGTAAAGAATTTCTCCCTAATATCCAGTCTAAATATACCCTCTTCCAGCTTAAAACCATTTTTCCTTGTCCTGTTGCTACATGCCCTTATAAAAAGTCCCTTCCAAACTTTCCTGGCCCCCTTGAGCCTCCTCTTTTCTAGGCTTAAGAGCCCCAACTCTCTCAGCCTCTCTGATGAGGTGCTCCAGCTCTCTGATTATCTTCATATCCCTCCTCTGGACCTGCTCCAACAGCTCCATGTATTGCTTGTGTTGGGGCCCCAGAACTGGATGCAGTACTCCATGTGGGTTCTCATGAGAGCAAAGCAGGGGGGCAGAATCACCTCTGTTGACCTGCTGGTCATACTTCTCTAGATGCAACCCAGGATATGGTTGGCCTTCTCAATGCTACTGTCTATGTCACCTACAAAGATGTTAAATAACATCAGTCCCAGTACCAATCCCTGAGGAACATCACTTGTCACCAGTCTCCACTTGGACACTGAGCTGTTGACTGCAAATCTCTGAATGCTACCATCCAGCCAATTCCTTATACAGCAAGCGGCCCATCCATCAAATCCATTTTTCTCCAATTGTACAACCAGGATGTCATGCAGGACAGCATCAAACGCTTCGCACAAGTCTAAATAGATGACATCAGTTGCTTTTCCTTTATCTGCTGAGGCTGTACCTCCATCATAAAAGGCCACCAAGTTTGTCAGACATTACTTGCCTTTGGTGAAGTCATGTTGGTTATCACTAATCACCTAATCTTTATTTTCCATAGTAGGGCCTTTAGGAGGATTTGCTCCATGATCTGGCCTGGTACAGAAGTGAGACTGACTGACCTGTAGTTAGCTGGATCTTCTTTTTTTTCCCTTCTTGAAAACAGGGGTTATGTTTCCCCTTTTCCAATAAATGAGAACTTCACCAGAGTGCCATGACCTTTAAAAAGATGATGGGTAGCGGCTTGGCAACTTCATCCACCAGTCCTCTATGCTGTCACTCCCAGAGGGAATGCTTGAATCTTTTTAACTGTACCTTTCTCAGCTGCTTTTTCCCTATTTTGAATGACATTGAAAAAATAAATGTCACTAGATCTTCATTCCCTTTACCAAACATTTTATGAATGTATTGAAGTATGTGTCTTCTGTTGTAAAAAACTAGTGATTTACCCTTTATTTCCTAGCTACATAATATAAGAGGATCTTTCCCTACATATCTGAGGGTGCTAATTTTTTTTTAATTTTATTTGTTTGTTTTTTAAAGCCTTTACTGAGAGACTCTGCCAAACACCTTTTGAAAAACCAAGAAGTCTGTTTTAACAGTCTCTCTTTTGTTCACTCCTTCAAGGGATTCATGTCTCATGAGCTCTCTCTCATGCTTCCCCATTGTGGCTTATACGTTTTTCAGTTTGTATGTGAGTTTTTCTGCTGTTTTTTTTTTCTCCATAATGTCTTATTTTGCTTTTGTAGCTGTCATACTGACTAGCCTGTAGTTCTTCATCTGTCTTTGAAGCAAGGACACTCAAAGAGGACAATTCACGCATGACCAGAAGTAAATGTATACAAATGGACTTACCTTAAAAGCTAAAATGATGCTTATGAAAAGGAGTATAATCACAACCAGGCACGTGGGGTTCACAGCCATGATCTCTTCCTTGTAAGGAAAGTTGCTGGGCTGCAGAAGCAAAAGTAAGCAAAACACTGTAAGTTAATCTTATGAATCACTTAAGAAACATCCAATTACTGCAGTCTATAATTAATAGCTTACAAAACTTGCTGTGATGTACTAAATTAGGACCTCTCTGAGCCAATAACCAGTTTCAGTAAGTCTGGTTGGGACAGGTGCTGCAAATGCTCAGCTTGCCAAATGTTCCCAAGAGTGCTGAGAGATTTGCTTTTTGCTTTATTCATGTTTTAGGTTTTCTTTCCCACAGTGGTTTTGTAACAGACGCAGATTAACGATGGACAACCCTCTGGGGGATTTGTAACAGGAAATCTCTTCTCTTGAGCAATGGTGGACAAGTTCTGCTCTTACAAAGAGCAGGCTATCTTATCCTGGCTGTAGTTGCCAAAGACCAGTTGCAGCTCTTCCCAGAAATCAGAGGAAAAGTCTAGACAGCACAATCCTTCCACTTAAATATTTGATCAAAAGACACTGTCTGTATTCAACTCCATCTTCTTCTAGCTGAATTTGGACTAATTCCCCCAGGAGTACTGCTGTTTGAGTGTATGCCCTGACACTTTCCCTGTAGCAATAGAGGCACAGGCCCTACAAGGGAGCAAACTCACGATTTTAAATCTGAATGTGCTCCAGTCTTCTGTTATCTTGTATATGAAAGGGAAGCAACAACATCCATCCTTTCAGATGACTTACAATTGTGTAACACTTCAGGACCACTGGATGCAAAACCACCTCTAAAAATGTACTGCTGCATTTGCTATTGCTTAAAGAAAACATTCATTAACTTGAACATTCCAAATTGTTTTGAAATATGGCCACGCATGAGTTCCTGTTCCAGATGGAATAAACTATTGTTCACAGATTGACAGAACCGCTCTTCACAAGACAGCTCCGCGGCAGCAGTGTACATGAGAATATGCATTAGCTCCTTCCTCACGCAACCCCCTTCTTCCTTACAGACCAAATTACTTAACCAGGCCAGCTCTGCATCCTTGTCAGGACAATTAACTAGACACCGAGTTACAACTGTACTCCTGGCAATGATGGTGAAAATCCAGTGTAACCCCTTAATGCCCCTTGTACCAGAACTCAGCCCAGAGCTTCAGGAAATTCTCTCTTTTTTTTTTTTTTTTGGACAGCTGTTAGTAAGAATAGCTCTTTATTTAGCGCTTCCATGAACTGTTCAGAGTGATTAACATCAACAGCAGCTGTAACCATTTGCAGATAACTGTTATATAAGCACATTTTCTGCTCTTGACAGCAGTGTTTCTGTTAATGTACTGAATTCCATGGCTGGAGTTTTTATCATGTTATCTTCCTTGTTGAGGTACAGCTTTTGTAGGAAACTATCACAGAATCACAGAATCACAGAATCACCCGGGTTGGAAGGGACCCCAAGGATCATGTAGTTCCAACCCCCCTGCCTAGCAGGGCCACCAAACATACACATTTAACATACAAAACTAGACAAAACTACATACATACAAAACTAGATTGCTATAATTCTATGAGTTTCTTTTCTTCTTTTTTTCTTTTTTTTCCCCACGTTACCAAGTTTATTGCTATGTATAGTGGATATGGTACCCCACAAACCAAGAAAACAAGGGTATATGGTGGAAGAAACCATTGGGTGGCTTGAAACATATCCTGTCCCTCATGCCACTGCCTGTAACACTGTATTAGGCCTCAAAAACAGGTCTTATGGCAACATGGTACCCCAAACAGAATTGACTCAGATAATGGGACTCATTTAAAAAACACTCTCATAAACACATGGGCCAAAGAGCATGGCATTGAATGGATATATCTTATCTCCTATCACACACTAGCTTCTGAGAAAACTGAGTGAGACAACAGTCTGTAAAAAACCATGCTGAAAGCAATGGGTGGTGGAACATGCAAGCACTGGAATAAACATCTAGCAGAAGCTACTTTGCTAGTCAATACTCGGGAGTCTGCCAGCCAAAACAGCCCTGCCCAATTCGGCGTTGTACTTACTGTAGAAGGGGGAAAGGTCCCTATAGTACATGCAAAGAACATACTGTGGAAAACTGTGGGTCATCCTGGCCTTAAGCAAGGGCAAGCCAATTCTTGGGATTGCTTTTGCTCAGGAACCTATATTTGCTTAGTGGATCAAGGCTGATCCATCCATCAAGGCTGGATGTGGCTTTGGGCAACCTGCTCTAGTAGTTGGCAATTCTGCCTTCAGCAGGGGGGCTGAAACTAGATGATCTTTGAGGTCTTTTCAACCTGGGCCGTTCTATGATTCCATGATAATGCAAGAAAATGAGAATATTCAGTGTATACCTCAGAGTAACTTGATGCTGAACTGTGGGGGTGAATGGCCCTTCCAGTTTCTGGCAGCACAGCAAGCAGAATAGTTGAAACTTCCCTCTCTCCCATTTTACTTGTTTTATTAATTGTAACACTTTTTCTTCTTGTTATCTTTCATTCTTCTACCATTTGTAGTAAGTTTTTTCTCTCTCTTTATTTTAATTGGGTTGTTCTGTGTTTTTTTTTTCCTTCTTCCTGAGAGGGGGATGAGAGGGTGAAAAGGGAAGGGAAACCCTCCCCTTTTCCTGTCGCACTTGGAACTGTGACACCCAGAAACCAAGAAAGCAAGAATATATGACAAGAAAAGATGCACTGAAAAGCAATATCAAACCTTATATATGGAAAATTTAAGTACTGCAGCCACAGCCGACTCTATGCAGTTTGCAGGAGTGAAGCAATACACTAGGTTAGAAAGCCCAGTCAATCAGAAGCAGTCTCAGTAAAACTGCCTAAAAAAGGCTAATTTTAGTACTGACCTACTATTAAAAACTAGTTAGAAAAGTTTCTGAATGTAAAAGAACCCTTCTAGTGAGGCTTTCCTCCTTAGATGCTCTGGCTTTGCGAATCAGACTCCAGTCTAAGACTGGACAACTGCATGCTGGGACTACATTCACAGTATGATGGGCTTTTTCCAGACATCACTGCAATTGAGATTTGCATGAGGGAAAGAGGAGGGTGGGAAATGACCACAGAAGTTCCTAAAACCTTAAAGAGCAAGAACATCTGCCAGAACCATGAGACCTGGCCAAGCCTGGGAGGAACACATCCCTTACATCAGCAGCGCTGTAGGTGAAAGAACAGTAAATACACACAGAAAGCAACAAGCTGGGAGAACATATAAGGAGAAAAAGGTTGCAGTTTGTCCATCCACACTCAGTGATCTGGGTTTCTTTCCTGATGAGAAGTTCTAAGTGAACCAGACCAGCTTTTAGCTATTGATAATTACCATTATCATTATTTCAACAGTCTTTTAATACCTACTTGTTCTGCATATGAAAGCTATAATGGCATCACCTTTTGATTCCCTTTCTTGACAAATTAAGCAGGAAGAGCTTGTTATTTGTCATCATACTGCAATTTATCCAGCTTTTAAATGGCTTACAGAGGAACCTTTCTGTATGTTAAAAATTGGAGACAAAAGAAATATTTAGATGCATTCTATGACAATAGCTGAGCAGTTGGGAAAAAAAAAAAAAAAAAAAAAAGAAGAAACTTGTTATTTAGTTCCGCAGTCTCCCAGCTGCAGTTGCTATAATATAAGCTCATCTGTATTCCTTCTATTACTTTTTAAAAAAATGTATTTAGATTTAGCAGTGTAGCACAAATTGCTGGATGAATTCAGGCTCCAGTCAGTGTGGACCAAGCATTACTGGGTAATGCTTGTTCAAGCTGGATCAAGCATTACAGAAGCATTACTTGGTAATGCTTTTGTCCGTAGGGTCACTGCAGAGAAGGACCTGGGGCTCCTGATGGATGAAAAACTTAACATGAGCCAGCAGTGCGCTCTTGCAGCTCAGAAAGCAAATGTTATCCTGGGCTCCATCAGAAGAGGGGTGGCCAGCAGGGACAGGGAGATGATTGTCCCCCTCTACTCTGCTCTTGTGAGGCCCCATCTGGAGTACTGTGTCCAGGTGTGGAGCCCCCCGTACAAGAAAGACAGGGAGCTGTTGGAGAGGGTCCAGAGGAGAGCCACAAAGATGATCAGGGGACTGGAGCACCTCCTCTATGAAGACAGGCTGAGGGAGCTGGGCTTGTTCAGCCTGGAGAAAAGAAGGCTGTGGGGTGACCTCATTGCAGCCTTTTAGTACCTAAAGGGAGCTTACAAACAGGATGGGAATCAAGTCTTTGAAAAGGTAGATAACAACAGGACAAGGGGAAATGGTTTCAAGTTGAAGAAGGGAAGATTTAGGGTGGGTGTCGAGGGAAGTTCTTTACTATGAGAGTGGTGAGGTGCTGGAACAGGCTGCCCAGAGAGGTTGTGAATGCCCCATCCCTGGAGGTGTTCAAGGCCAGGTTGGATGGGGCCCTGGGCAGCCTGGTCTAGTATTAAATGGGGAGGTTGGTGGCCCTGCATGTGGCAGGGGTGTGGAGATTCATGATCCTTGGGGTCCCTTCCAAACTGGGCCGTTCTGTGACCTTGTGATGCTCTATCATACCATGAAGTCAAATGTCTTACAAAAGTCTATTAAGTCCCTGCCCACCTTTATTTACAAAACATGCAATCTAGTCAGGGAAAGAAAATGAGTTTCCCTGTAGGATCGAAACACCATGAAACTGTGCTGGCAGACAATCATATTGCTCTGTCTTAATCCTTTATCAACTGACTCTCATCTCAGTATTGCTGTTCGTCTGCTTGGTAGCAATGTCAGGATAATCAGCCTGTAATTATCCTGGATATCCCCCTTGCCCTTTTGAGCACAGACGGTTTAGTGCTCATGAAACACAATCTCATTGCCCACCCAGAAAATGATTCACAATCACAAGACAAAGATCCATGCAAACAGATAGTTTAACACAGCAGAGTACAAATTAGCTGGTTTATTCATTTAAAAACTGTGTGTTCAGATTGAAAACTCTCTTGACTGTCAGCAAATAAAAGTAGTTCAAAATCCCTGGCCATGTAAACATGTTATATCGCTTGTTTCCAAGTGCAGAACAGAAATAACTAGTGAATACTTCTTCCTTTTTTGCATCAGTACTTTTATTACCTCTTCCCAACAAATAGCCTCTCCTTCACTAGAATTTTTTCTTTTTCATTTCTAAATACTTATAAGTAGTCTTTTGCCCTTTCTAGTTACAGACTGTGAGGTTGTTAGTTGTTTTTTTAACCTCTGGTAACTTTCAATAAAGGTTTCATTGATTTGAGTTATCCAGAAATAAAACATCTCAACAACAGAAAGACTCTTAAAAGGAGATTAAGTCTCCAGCTTTCTTTCAGTCACATGGTAGGACTCGGCTTCATGCCCCAGTGTACTCAGGAAAAGCGTTATGGAAGAAAACAAAAGTATATGTGCACAGCAGATGGTGGCTGCATCGAACTGAAGGGAAAAACATGTTTTTCTTGGAATAATTAGTAATGCTGTTAGAAATGTAGGCTGAAACAGCAAGGTGGATCACAAAATGATTTGCTGCACAGTTTCCAGTACCTTCAGGGCCTGCTCATTGTGTTTTGGCTATGGAAGGGCCCAAAAGCAGAGATGACAGTGATGACCTACTGATTTTGAAGGAATTGGCTGTCCTTTGCCTTCTTGGTGACCAGCTCCAGACGTGGCACCCAACAAGAAGAAAAGGGTCTCTTCAATGCATAGCTCCCTGCCTGCTCTTAAAGCTGCTGCTTTTTCCCTTTCATTCTCCCACAGGGGCCAATATTAAACAAAAACTGATTACAACCTGAGCCTCCTGGAATGGGGGCTGTGAGCTGCAGAGCTGCATCTGGTAGTGCAGCCACATGGCCCCTCAGCTGCCAGAGGAGTGGGGCTGGCACTGGCCCAAGTGAAGGGCTGTAGGCAAAGGGTGAACAGGAGGGCTCCTGCTTTAATTTGCTCTTTTCCACTTTTATTTCTGAGAATCTTTTGAATTGTTGCTCTGCTTCTATTCCAGTGCAGCACTGGCTGTGAAGGCAGGTGGGTGTTAAGTAAGGTGAATCATAACAGGTTCCTGATGTATCCCAGCTCCTGCTGGCTTGTCACATTGCCTCTTCCCACAGATTTGTGTGGTCATTTATATGCCAGCTGCTGCTCATTATCTGTTATTTATACTGCTCTAGCTGGTTTTCCATGCACATAACAAAGTTCACAGCTAAACTAATCTGCATTCAAGTTCTCAAGGCAGATTTTCAAACATGGCTGCAGGGTTAGGTTCTACAACTCTGCGACTCCATCTGAACCCATCGGGGCATGGCCCTGAAACAAAGGGTGCTCTTGTCCTCACTGTCGGGGACTGTAATCACATCCCATAGGCTCACGCAGTGCTGACTATGGATGTCTGGTCTAAGTAGAACATGGCAAGAAGGGCACCTCTAATTGTCCCTAAAACAGACTCTGACAGGATATTCTAGCAAAAACAAAACTGCCTTGTATCAAACTCCTGCTTCACAGAATCATAGAATCACAGAATCACCAAGGTTGGAAAAGGCCTTCAAGATCACCCAGTCCAACCATCCACCTATCACCAATAGTTCTCACTAAACCATGTTCCTCAACACAACATCCAAATGTTCCTTGAACACCTCCAGGGTCAGTGACTCCACCACCTCCCTGGGCAGCCCATTCCAGTGCCTGACCACTCTTTCAGAAAAGTAGCATTTCCTAATGTCCAGCCTAAATCTCCCCTGGTGCAGCTTGAAGCCATTCCCTCTGGTCCTATCACCAGTTACACGAGAGAAGAGGCCAACCCCCAGCTCACTACAACCTCCCTTCAGGAAGTTACAGAGCAATGAGGTCTCCCCTGAGCCTCCTGTGCTCCAGACTGAACAATCCCAGCTCCTTCAGCCGCTCCTCACAAGCCCTGTGCTCCAGACTCCTCCCCAGCTTTGTTGCCCTTCTTTGAACCCGCTCCAGGCCCTCAATGTCTTGCTTGCTTGCTTAATGAAATCTGTGTTAAAGCCACCGAATACATTCAAAGGAGCAAAAAACCATCCCTGATATAGCACCAAAAATAAGTCACTGGATATGAACATAGTAGCTTCAAATTCAAAAGCAATCACTTACTGTCTATCTCTTATAATGACTCTCATTGTAAATGAAATGGTGCTGAAAACTTCCACAGCACTCCAAGACTCCAGAACTCTGCACAGATAAGCTAGTATTATTATATTGTAACAAGATGGTAATATAACTTGCAAGGATATTGAATACAGACAAGGAAGCTCAAACTGAGAGGACTGTTGAAGGGCTGCCTAGGAAGTCAGCAGTGAAATACTGGCTAGAAATACAGGATAAATTGTACACAGTTCTCTCCTAAGCCCCAAGAGACTTGTGAAAATTAGGTGGTTTACCAGCTGGCGAAGGTAGTCCTGAATTGTGCTGGGATAGACGAGTACACTGATGGCAACCAATGTGTTGAGAGCAAAGTCAAAGATCTGGTAACAGAAGAAAGGGATGATCCAAGCCGCATGTTGCTGGTAAGAAAATAAAATAAAAAGTCATCAATGATGAGCTAAAATTGAGATATATATATATATTTCTGTACTAAAACCTAAGGAACATTTGACAGAATGCAGTGTTACATTTCACAAAGCTGTAAAAGAAAAATACACTGTAAAATCAGCTGAAGGAAATACAACATTCGGCCACAAGAGTTGGCCAGGCCAGCTTGGCTGCTGAACTGCTGCAGTATGGGTGGTGCTTGTCCCACATGTTGTTATACTGGGACATTTAAAAACCACAGGAGAATTTCTTTTTTCCCCTAATAAATAGAATTAGTACTGGGACAAACCACAAGCATGGGAGTTGAATGGGAAAAAAAATTCCATTAATTTTGGCAGGAACAAGATTCAGTTCTCTGAATGCACAGCTTTCCCAAAGATTACTCATGTTTGAAAGTGCAGACAGTAAACACAAGTGGGCAGCTGTCCTGCCTTCAGCACGGGGCTTTGTGATACCACTGATCGAGGCAACAAGCTCTGCCACCTCTTTGTTCTTTCTCTTAATTTTCAGTTAACAAGAAACTGTTAGAAAGTAGCATTTTAAATTTGCTTTCTATAGCTTGTATACTTCGCTTAATTCACATCTTTATGGAGTATGATGTTACCTTATATGCGCCATACGTAGCCATTGCACAAATCAGAATCATAAGTAGAGAAATTGCTGTGGCAATGCACATATCTGAAAGAGAAACATACGAGTGATTGCAGAACATTTGAGAGCTTGATTCAGTTATTTTGCCACTTGCTTGATGATGAGCATCCCAAAGGACAGGATGTGCGTGTGGGTGGTGATGAGCCAGAGACATTGCCCAGCTACTGCTGGAGGAAACTCTAGCTCCTATGAGAAACCTCCAAAATATGAGAAACAAAGACACTGATTACTCTGCACAAGCTTCCATAGCTTTGATAAGGCTGTGAATAGTTTCTTCTTCTTTTTTTTTTTTTTTTGAAAGAATTTTCAAATATCTGGGGAATAATTGGCAAGAAGAGTATTTTGCCTGTGATGATTACATCAGTCATCAAAAAGTGTCTGTGCAGGACTTAAAACGTGACCACTGTGGATAAATCAGAGCTTGCCAGACACTGGAGATGAACAGAAGCTGGCTGCCTGGCAGTAACCAGGCCTCTGGCTATTTTTATACTCTGAACCCAACTCTGCCTGCTGTGAGACAGCTCTTGGCATCAGGACACACAGCTGAAGGCTGTCTGTTCCATGTGGATCAGCAGGAACCACTGTCATATCTTTGCCCATGGTTGCAGACATGCCTCTCAGTCTGGAGAAGACCACAGTCTGAGAGAAGAGGTCTGCATTGAGCTAAAAAACTAAGTTCAGATTAATCTTGGGGAAGTCAGGATGTTCATGTTATCATAGAGTCATGGAATGCCTTGTGTTGGAAGGGACCTTAACATCTACTCAGTTCCAAACCCCTGCCATGGCCACCAGATCTGGCTGCCTAGGGCCCCACCTGACCTGGCCTTGAATGCCTTCAGGAATGGGACATCAAAAGCTTTTCTGAGCAGCCTGTGCCAGCAACTCACCTAACATCTAACCTAAAACGTAAATCTCCTCTCTTTTAGTCTAAAATTATTCATTATTTATTATTGCTAGTTCTACACTGCAACTAACCTAAAGGATGACCAAGCTGCCATGGATCTGGAAAAACAAACACAAAAACAAACAAAACCAAAAACCACAACAAACACTAAAGAGAATGCACACTACAGCTTGTTTTTTGCAGTAATAGCTACCACATACAATTGATCATATCTCTCTAAATACTTCAGCAAAGCAAAAACATATTTTTAAAAGGAAGACTAGACAAGGCAGTTAAAGATATCTTACAAAAGACTTAATGCATTTGAAACTTTCATTTCAACCAGGAATATTTCAGAGATGCAGTTTATTAATGAAGATGTATAACTATCAGGAAAGGTGAAGTGGTGTAGGAAGCAAAATATTCTTTAAGGTTTTGACTGAAGTAATTACAGGAATCCTATATTTTTCCTCTATTGCTGCTCAGATTTCAATTAACTTTTCATTAGACTTAAGAAATTTCTAAGCCATGAAGTGCTGGAAGGAGATCCTGGGGGGGAAAAAATCACATATGTTTGGTCTTTTCCTAAATATCTCCCATACATCATCAACAGCCTTTGTCAGAATGCCAGAAATGAGAAACTGTATTTCTGAACCTGCCCTTACAGTAACTGTGAGTAACTGAACTTTGCAACTACACTTCAGAGGCTATGCCCAAAGAGGAGAGACGAAGTCGTGCATTTAGAACATTATTTTTTGAGGTCCTAGAACTGAGAGCATCTGGCTGGGAGGGAGTATTGATCTGCCAGAGGGTAGAAAGGCACTACAGAGGAACCTAGATAGACTGGATCAATGGGCCATGCCAAGCCGTCTTTGGCCCAATATGGTTCTTTCTTTCTTAAGACTTCATTGGGCTTTTTGAGATGCACTGGTTTCACTAAATGAGATGATAAGCAGAGGGAGGTGGTGAATTCTTTCTCAGCCTTCTCCCTTGGCATTCATCGTTAGAAGAGTTTACTTGCTGTAGCTTTTTCTTTTCCTTTTGACATGGGGCTCATGCTACGTCAGTGATATTGATGATGAGGGGCAGGAAAGGCTCATGCTTCCCTTTAGCCCCCTAGCCAAAGTTCAAGTGTGCTATCTATAGGTTTCTTTATAAAAATTTTTCCATTTGAATTAAATCTTGTTGTGCTCTGGGTTGCATATCGTGTTCTGCAGGGAGAGGATCCAGACACTGCCTTCTGCTCTGTACAGAGACTACTGCTTGCCTCACCTGCACATCCTCAGGCAGAGATACCGGCTGATTTTGACAGAGTTCCCATGGGTATCTACAGGGCATAGGCACGGCTTATGAAGGATTGTACACAACTGTGATAGCATGAAGACAGTAAATGAAAACTAGCAATGCTCTTTTCTTGTTTGAGCTGTTAACATGCCAGGATCATAGCCTGCATATCTGGAGAAGCTCCGCAGGAGTCTTAGGTAAAACCTTCTCAGAAGACAGGCTGATTTACAAGGCTTTTTCATCTCCCACACAGGGATTATTAGGCTTCTACTAGCAAAAACATTGCATTAGCAGCTCCCACATTTTACATTTTTTCTAGTCCATCTTCAAGTACATGAACTCCCAGAGGCCCTAAAGAAATAATAATAAGAAAGACAAGACTCAATGGACTGAGCTAAACAACGACTAGGGGAGGAAGCCCAAAGCATTCCCTGGTTCCCAGGTCATAGAATCATTAAGATTGGAAAAGATTTCTAAGATCATCTAGTCCAATTGTAGACTGTGACCACTAAACCAGTAACATATCTACACTTCTCTTGAACATCTCCAGTGGCATTGAGTCTATCACCTCCCTGGGCAGCCTGTTGCAATGCCTTAACAATCTTTCTGCTAGGAAATTTTTCCCAGCATCAACCTGAACCTCCCTAGCACAACTTAGGGTCATTCCCTCTTGTTTTATTGCTATTCCCAGGGAGAAGAGGTCAACCTCCACCTTCCAGCTATTTGTAGAGTGATAAGGTCTCTTCTAAGACTTTTCCAGACTAAACAGTCCCAGTTCCGTCAGCTGCTTTCCGTAAGACTTATGCTCCAGACCTTTCACCAGTTTTTTACCCCCTCTCTGAATGCTCTCCAGGCCCTCAGTATAGTGAAGGGCCCAAAAATGTGCACAGGTGTGATTTCACAGATGCTGAGTACAACATCACTTCCCTGGTCCTGCTGACTGCACTATTTTTCATACAAGTCAGAATGTTGTTGGCCTTCTTGACCACCTAGGCACACTGTTGGCTCATGTTCAGCTGGCTGTTGACTAATCCTCCCAGATCCTTTTCCACTGTGCAGCTTTCTAGCCATTCTGCCCCAAGCCCAAATGCAGGACCAGGCACTTGGTCTTGGAAACCTCATACAATTGATCTCAGCCTAGCAATCCAGACTGTCCAGATCCTTCTGTACAGCTTTCCTATCTTCAGGCAGATCAACACTTCCTCACAACTTGCTGTCATCTGCAGACTTACTGGGAGTGCACTCAATCCCCTCATCCAGATCATCAGTAAAGATACTAAACATGGCCAGCCCTGTTACTGACCCCTAGGGAACACCACCAGTGACCAGTCACCAGCTGGATTTAACTCCATTCACCACCACTCTAAAGCCAACCACCCAGCCAGTATTTCACTCAGTGAAGAATACTCTTCTCCGAGCCACCATCATCTGCCAGCTTCTCCAGGAGAATGCTGTAGGAAACAGAGTCTCTTTGCTAAAGTCTAGGTAGACTTCTTGGTGGCAGCCAAACCACACACCCTGTCATCCAGCACATCATCTGCTGCATGGCAAGGCCTAACAGGTGTGTTTTTTTCCATTGCTTCCTTTTCTAGAATAAAAGGAAAAAGCTCTGCCCTACAGCATTTTTTCCAAGTGTTCAGGTAAGTACTTCTGCTTAATCGACCAGTTAGTTCAGAGCCCCTGGCAATGCCCTGGAAATCATGCACAGGCCCAAAACCTGAAGTTAAGGATGAGTGTTTGTTCAGTTACACGCTGACAGTTACTGTAAGGGCAGGTCCACATAAGAACTGGTGCTGTGTGGGCATTTTCAAATGTTTCACAGTTGACTGGCTCTCGTTCTGTGTGTGACAGACAGCTGTGACACTTATGTAACAGAAAACTGAAAACTGACCATAAACGACACATGAATGCAGTCCTAAAGAAACACAAATACAAATATTGGGTGGAATCCCAGTATCTTGGAAGTCAAGGGCAAATTTGTCATCAGTGTCATCCAGTATTATGATTCAGCTGTTAATTTTATTTCCAGCTAATATTGAGTCTATTTGAGGAGGGGTAATAAGGGAGTGATAATTTTGCATGCAAATTTTACATGTTTGTTTGTTTGTTTGCTATTGATAGGGGCAACAAAACTAGCAGTGGGAATAAAAGCTGCTAATAATCCCATCATTGTTATATTTGTCAGCACAAGCACATATAGATAACAACTTTGGGACCTTCATTAGCATTAAAAAAATGATGTTTCTTATTATATTTTGTACACATGGTTTCACATCAAAGGATTTCTGCACATGCAGCTAATCTAGGAAATATTTACTCAAAAATAGGCAATTAAAAGTGGGGCAAGAGAAAATTTGTCTGATGTTTTCTGTCAGAAGTAAAGGTTTCCTCAAACTTGAACAAATACAGTCATATTAAAAATAATAATAATAAAAACAAATTCTTTCTTGCCAGCAATTTCCAGTGGCATTAAACCAGAGGGAGTCAAAGAAGCAAAGGAGACCTTAATTCAAATGTTCGTTTGTAATTAAACTGCCTGGGAAACGTTCCCTTTAATGAATGGAAATGAGGTCACCTGGCCCACGAGCCATCCTTTTACAGTCTTTCAGAGTTCGCTTTAGAAGCCTCAATAAAAAATATAAAAAATGCCATTTTCAAGTGTAGATGGAAATCCCCAACGTACTTGATCTGACAGCTATTGCATTACAAAAGAGAATTACTGTTTTAAAGCCTTGGGCACTGGCAGGCCTCAGATGTCGGCTATATAAAACCGCACTGGCAGACAGTCATTACCAAGGTTAATCTCTGAGAATTAGGACAAGGCAGTCAGTTTTAATATGTCAGAATCAGCTAGGAGCCCATCTGTATCTACGACAGTCCCTATTTTCTTAAATCCAGTTATATAAAAAGATTTTTAGTGTGAAGTTGTAGGCGCTTTGTCAGTGAAGACGCAGTATAGTAGCAATTGCCCCCTAATATTAAATGTAAGCCTTTAAGGTTTTGATCTGCACTGAAGAACTTGTGCAAATAAGTATCCCTTAACAAATAACCCAGCAGCTCTAACACACAATGGTTATAATTAGTTTCCTCATGCATGGAGTTATTCCTGCTGATATTTTTATTGACTGCAGCAGGAATGAGGAATGGAGTTGGAGCCTTTTGTTGTATATGTGTGGTTGTGAGCAGCAAGGCTCCAGTGAAAGCCATGGGAGCCCTTATTTTAGATTGCAGTGGGAAGTATTGAATGTAGCTATCTTCTGAGCAGAAATGCAAATAAACAGATATTTGTATCAAAATAACATACAGGGAAAAAATGCCAAATACTACTTAAACAGTTAAAACAAGCCAAGAGACCAAACATCACCAAATAATTAGCTGGGAAATGAAACTGTCCTGGAAGAAAGAAATATTTGCAAAGGACGGGAGGTTTTTTCAGCAGAAATAAATGGCCTCTTTCACACTGCCCTGAAACCATATTGAAGATCTGCTATGGCCTTTGCTGTAAGAAGGAGCAGCCCTGTTATCACCATACTTCTGTGACTGTGCAGTTAATATCTATCACCTGCATCTATCATGACAGGTTGGTGCAAGTCATGCCATGTGCACGTGGTGGGTGTTCAAAGATGTTCAACAGGAATCCAGATGGCACATCTGGGCAACACATCCAGATGGTTGTAGAAATAGCAGCACATGTTCTTATGCATCGGCAGGCTCTACAGGGCATGGGACTCAGAGGCCAGAGCTTCATGCATATTGCAAAATACCCCCAGGGCTCTCAGTACTGCACTGAGGGATAACATCTGCATGCCCAGAGCTGGCTCTCCCCTGCCCGGTCAGGAAACAGCACAGGTAGCTGTAAGGCTACTAACATGCAACCAGTTTGAATAGTGCCACAAATGCACCATTCACAATAAAAATGCATCTGTAAGATATCAAGCATACCCGAGGGGACAAAACAACTGAGTGACAATAATTACTGAAGTGACAGGACAGCTACATAAACTCTGGTGCAATGAGCGTTTGTGTTCTGACAGTCCGTACTTACTGGCATCATCCATAAATTCAAATTCACCCCCTAATTCAACGCTGGTGAGGTGGTATTGGTCAGGGTCGGTCAGGGCACTCAGCAGAATCAGCAGTACCACCGAGTTGATGATCTGTGGAGAGGAAGAGGGGAAAAGGGTCAGGCTGTGAAAATAATCCATGAAACAGCTCTGCACAGGATGTTTCCCACTGGCTCTGCTGGCTGAGGCACGGGCCGCTTTCCAGCCACAGAACTGTAATATTTCACTAACATCACAGTTATTTTCTCTGGATTTGTGTGAGTTACTCCTTCTCCCTTGGACTCTCTCCTACAACATCAGACAGGTTACTGCTGCTCTTTCATTATAAAACATGCTAACATGGCCATTTCAGTTTGTTCTGTCAGAAAAATTAATATCAGTTAAAAACAGTAGCTTTGAAATTATTACAAATGACTGCTGCAGTGAAACATTATTAGCAGGACAGAGCTAGAATTGGTGACATGCCCTGTTAAAGTGCTTGATGATCAGGGAGTGGATCATTTGCTGGAAGAGACTTAGTTTTAGAAGGGGCTGTGAATGATGAGCTGGTTCACATGAGCTGTTAGATCAGAAGGCCTTAGCAGGATGGGAGTAGGTGGCAGCATGAACCCAATGCCTGATGAACATCTTGAGGCACGAGGTATAGCAGGAAATTCATAATAGAATCATAAAATCATAGAATCACAGAATGGCCTGGGTTGAAAAAGACCACAATGACCATCTAGTTTCAACCCTCCTGCTATGTGCAGGGTCACCAACCACCAGACCAGGCTGCCCAGATAAAATTCACACCCAGAGAAATTCACACCCAGGAAGAATTGGTGTATGAAATACGATGAGTTAAATGCAAGAATATAGTATTGATCAAAAAATTCAGTAGAAACACATAGTCAGTAACTGGGTATGAGAGGAATGTAAAGGGAGGGAAGAGCTCTATTTTAAAGCTAATTTGAACAAAATGTTTATATCACTTTGAAATGATGCGGACTAATTGCAAAGAAGATTACTCAGTATGAAATAACACTGCCTGTCTAAAAAATTATTCTACAGAAGTAAAAAGATAACTGATGAACAGGAAAGAAAAGAAGGCTGATAATAGAGTGTGCTGGAAAAGATGGATTCTTATTGCATTGGTTTTCACTTTGAAGTCATCCCAATCTGATCACAGGTTCCTAACAGCAACAAAAAGGTGTAAGAATACAGGCTATAATAAGAAGACATGAACAGGCTAGAGAACTTCTTGGTAAAGATAAATGCTTTTTGATGGGCAAATTCTGTTGAGTTGAGCTGATATCAGTGTTGTTAGCAATGCTCTTTGAAAAATTATTAACAGAGTAGGGTCACAAGGTAGGAAAAAGGAAGCACAGTTTATACCTTCACAAAACAAAAAGGCCATAAAAAAAAATCTGCCCAGAATGTGTGATTCGGGAATAAAATAAACTCCAAAACAGCCAGTGAAGTGGTGTTCTTGATGTTACTTAAAATTTGTATGGTCATAAACAGTACTCTTCATGGGTTTGTCAATTGTAAGCTATATTAATTCATCCTATTTACCTTCTTTACAGCCAAATGGTTTTGTGAACAGGCGAAAAGCAGTAGATACCATCTCTCTGAATTTTAGCAGTCCTTCTGACATGATGAGATTCTCATTATTGAGCTGGGAAAAGCTGGTCTAGCTGAAAAGTGCAGGAAGATGAGTGCATAGCCAGCAGGACGACTGTAGTAAAAGCACAGCTCTCAAAGATTCACAAAAGATCTACTGAATAGGGTTCTCCAGTATTGTTGAAATACTTGGAATTTCAAGTAACTTGTGCACTCTATCTTTCTTCAGTTTGCAGTCAATGCCAGGCTGTAAGGACTTCAACCAACTACAGCAGAAGTCAGACAAATAGAGAGCACAGTTCATTGGCAACAAGGATAGAGCTTCACTTTCACATTTGTGACAAACAACTGCCGAAGTACGAGAGATAACTGAGTAGGTAGCAGTTCCCTGGAACAAAGTGCTGAGTGCAGCAATGAACAAACTGAACGTGACTCAGCACCATCCCATGAGCAGCATGACGGTGGGCAGCGCTATAGGCATCAGATGTGCAAGTTATCCTCCTACTTGTCCTCTACTGGGACTCTGCAGGAAGGGCCTAGTTCAAAGTCCTTCAGAAACATACTGATAAAAACCCTGAGGGGGGTCCTGCAAGAGAGCAGAGGATGATTAGATGTCTAAAAGTTGTGACTAGCAGGGAGAAGCTGAGAATGGTTAGTTTAGTGAAGAGAGAAAGACAAGTGAAAGGAAGCAATAAACTTCTCCACATCTATTGGGAGATGGGTAAAGTAACAGATTTAAATTACAGCAAGAGGGAATGTAGGTTATGCAACCTGCTGAGCAATCAGGCAGTAGAAGAGATCATCTAGAGGGGTTTAGGAATCCTCCATGCTGCATTCTGTCACAGAACAGTTAAGACAGCTTTGTGTTGGGAATGCTGTTGCCATGGTCTTGTCTTGTCTTTCTATTCTTGGTTGGCTTCCAAGGCAGGTCAGATGACCATTAAGATTCGAATTAATCTACATTGAATGTTAGCAATTCTCAAATGTTAGCATTATATATAACTTTATATTGCAAAGCAATTATTGCTTTGTACTCGTTTGTGGAAAACCAGAGGACAGATGACAGTAATATATAGATGTTACTTAAGGAGAGTACTCAAAATAAGCAAGCAATCAGAAACTATAAATGTATACCGTGTTGCTATTTTAAAGGCATGCCAATCTTTTGTGCAGACACAGACAGGAAGATCTGTGAAATACTGACCTAGGCACTCTGCTTTCTCCATGTGGATATGCCCAGATTCAGATTACGTGTTGGTCAGCATAGTCTTTAAGTCTGTGTAGAGACACAGGATGTGTTTGTCTGAACTAAAGCCTAGTGCAGTCAGGGGAATCATTCCAATGCATCACTTTTCTGATCTATCAGGTTTTTATATTGTGGTCCTCATAATGATCTTTGAGCACCTTCCAACCATGTTGTCAGCAATGGAAGTGAAATACACCAAGTATTTATTTGCTCAACCTCTTTCTCAAGAAAAGAAAGGTGCGCACAGCTGGGTGTGTTGCATTTGTTGGGGATTTTCTTTTGTTTTGAATGTGAAGCAACCATTGAATTTTGAATAATGCTTTAATGCGTATGTTTAATATGTCTAAAAACTTACTGATGTAGCATCTTCCAAGGACACATCATCAAAGCAAAGAGCATAAAGTGAATCCCTGTTGACATAGGTGGTTGGTATGAAAGTTGAAATCTGTTCTAGGAAAGCAAAGGAGCTTTTGCTGCTTTCTCAATAAGGCCAAGATTTCCTTCAAAAGGCTTTACATTCTTTCAGCAACAAATAAAGTAACAACTAATGAACAGTATTTAGAAAGTATTTTAATTGTGCAATGTTTCAACAAGCAACTAAACCCTGTAATTCTTTGATGGGACATGTTGTTCTCGTTTTATGGACTGAGAAATAGAAACACACTCATGAACATGCAGCAAAGTGGGGTTTGGTGGTAAGCACAAAATGCAAGATTTTCCACTGTCAGGTCAGAACTATGACCAACAGGTTATAGCCATAGCTCTACCAAGAGTGATGGGAGAGGAACCCCAGGGGCAGTAAGAGGCCTTGTTGGCCCTGACAGCTCCACTGCGACCTCTTCATCACTGGGAAGGAAGACAAATCCTCTGTTTTGTAGAGATTCCAGTATATGTAGCGAAAGGAGAATAACGGGGGTTATTCTGGAGGAGACAGCTAGTCCAAATATTGGAGCAATACATAGATTTTTCTTCTGGTCTTACAAAACGATTTCAAATCTGAGTGGAAGACAAAATTAGGTATCAACAACTGTGTGAGAGACTGCACGCAGGCAAGAGGGAGCAGGGCAGCAGGTGCTGAGAGTAGGATCACACTGCCAGCCACTGTTACTGCTCCCATCTGTACAGCGATAAAGAAACAGCAGCTTGTGTATGACATGAGGCAAGTCTGCTAGAGGGAACATGCAGTGTTTTAAGATGCAATGAAGCAACCTCATGTTTGCCACTGCCAGCATCCAGAGTTTGGAAACTACGTAACATGCTAAACTTAGAGACCTCTGCCACGAATGAGTTAGTTGTCTTCCCTTCCACATTGTTCCCAAGATGAGAAGTGATCCATGGAGATAAAATGCAGAGAAGAGAGAGGAGTATCATTGCATCAATACTGTATCAGCAGGTGATGAAGAAATGATAACTGCTATAATTTCAGACCTCTCACAGAGCTGTGGGTTGCACGATATTTATCTCTGCTTATCTAAAATTAAAACAGTAGCTTCTAAAAGCATACTGTCCATACAGATCTTTTACCAATACCAAACTCAGGCAAATGGAGAAACATTCAAGCCAGTGAATGACACAGATGACTGTAACACTAAAAGAGTTGCCAGGAGTTGCAGTGAATTCATCCAGCTTACGGTTGCTCTGATAAAGGAATTTAGGAGGGAAAATATTAAGCTTATTTTAACACATTGCATTAAAAATATACCAATATTTTTATTGAACCCCACAGGGTCAGCTCTACAAATATTCCATTAGACTTCTCCAAAGACTTCCCATGTAGTGAAAAGAATTCCTCATGTTTATAGGAAAAAGCAAGAAAACTAGCTTTATTTATACTGAGAATTCAATTTATAGCTGAAACCATGCATGTACATATCTTCGCACAGTCCATGTGGTGAAAGAGGTACATGCACTTTTAATTCTGAGTCTCTTTCCCCCTCTTCTCTGTGCTTCCACCCTGCAACTGGTGCGGCCTCACCTCAAGCACTGTGTGCCATTCTGGGCCACAGTATAAGAAGGACATAAAACTATTAGAAAGCAAAACATGATAATGCTCATTGTCTAGAGAGGGAAAAAAACAACAAAAAAGAAAACAAAACCCACATCTTTCTTGCATCTTGAATCTAAACCAAAACCAGGTCTGTAAACATTTTAAATACTTGGATATCTGAAGTCAGTTTTAGCATTAGAGGAGGAATGTATAGAAAATGTCTAGGTAGGCTACCTCGATAATCTTTAATTTTCTCCTTCTGCCTTTGCCTTCCCACAAATTAAGACTTTTGTGGATGTCTGACCACCGTAGGGAGCAGTCAAAGGATGCGAGAAGAAAAGAGGATTGGTATGTGAGCAGCTTCATTACGGGTCTCATGGAAATGGTTCAGTCATCTTCCCTCCCAGGGCACCAAGGAGCCAGAAGCTACATCTGAGCATTTGCCACACTGTGGCCTGAACTCCTGGGAAATGGCAGAGCAGGACAATTCTGACTAACAGAGCAGATACTTCTCCATCTTCTTTCCGCTATGTAAGTTTTCTGTGTCACGCTAACTGAAGTATATCAACTCTCCAGTTCAAGGGGCAGAGAAAAGCTGCAGTTATGTTAGCGATGCACAAAGAAATTAATGGTTCAAGGAAGGAAACTCAGTCATACTTGTCTGGCTTTTCACCAAATGTAACAGCCTGAAGGGAAACAGAAACATGGCCAAATAAAGTTGGGTTGAAAGGAAATCCTTCACCCCTTTGAGTAAAATTTGTTAACAGACGTTATTACTGAAGATATTAGGAGGAACACAGAGAAATTGAGAGGCTTTTTCAGGAAATGTATGCTCTCAGACATATTCTAAGGCATCTTAAAAACAAAATATAAACTTCAGATTATTGCCTGAACCTAAAATAGTAGGAGAACGAAATAAAATGTCTTCCTTGCACAAGTCATTCTTACTTCCCTATGTGGTTTCTTAAAGTACATTTCTGACTGCTATCTGAAATGCTGCACTGACACTGGGAGAACATTAGTCAGACTAGAAATAGCAATGAAGTCTCCCTTTAATCGGGAAAAGTTAGGGTAGAGTCTGCAATTCCTGTTGCTTAGTTTCTTATTTTTTCATATTATTCATAAAAAGTCGAAGAATGATCCCAGCAAGCTCAAATGAGTCTAGTACAGAGTGCATATTAAAGACATTGTACAATAGAAATCTGCATAAAAGTATTTTAATCAGACTTTATATACAATCTCAACTTCTATTATTATAATGACAATAAGCATTGCATTTCAAATTCTGTGTTGATTAAATTGATATAGGAAGTCCAGCATAATTTATCAGCACTCTTCTATAAAAGTGACTCAACTACTGCTGCCTGCCAGACCTCAAACCCAAACCACAAGAGGCCTGTCACTAATGAAATATGGTAATGACTAAATTTACAAAAGAAAAAATAGATGGATAGACAGTACATGATGCACACTAGAGATTTCTGTCTCCCTAAAGATAGAGTTTAATTTGTTACATACTTAATCTTAGTCCTTTTGTGGTTTAAAGGAATAAGGTATTTATATGTAAATTTATTGGTGGATTCTTTATTACTTTCACATTGTATTTAAAGAAAGTCGAAACTCTATCTGTTCAAGGTTCTGGAAATGACCACTGAAACCTTCTACCTACCACTGGGAAAGTACAATCATACAGAAACATACACATCATACACAAGTCACATACACTCTAAGGCAGCAGTTTGGGTTCATAAGGAGGAAGAGCACACACACCAAAGAATGGTACATCACATATAATTACAACAACATAATGACATTTATTCAATCTGCCTGGGCACTCCTGTTTGATGGCTGGAAAATGCACCTCCACAAGGCGAAAATCTCCTACAAACTTCTGTTTCTGCCAAAAACCTTTGTCCTGTCTGTATTAAGTAGATTAACGTATCTCCTGATGGAACAAGACCTTGCTCAGCACAAGTCAGGAATGAAGTGAAAAACAGCCATAGCACTTTGAAAGCCAGAGGACTAAGATCATAGGAGCAGGAGCTGACTGCAGACATATGAAAGAGAGAAGACCCAGAGGAGGTCCAGAACAGTGCAGTAGGCTCAAGTCCAAATTGATTCCTCAGTGATGCCTTGCTGGCAGGTTCAGTGCCTTACATGGACCAGGAGCACCTTCAGCAATGTCCATTGCTCTTTGCTTCCTACTCTGCTCTTCAGAGATTTGGGGCTTTGAACCTCAAGTTCAGCTGCAGAGCACCACAATAACTTGCGTGTGCATTTTCAGGCCCTGGCCACTTTGATCTTCCATAGTCAAATCACAACAACATGAGACAAGAAAAAGGTAATAGAGGAAATTAATTCCTGGCTATTTTGCAACATCCGTTCCATGTCCAGGAATATATAAGACTAATTGCATTTTCACTGATGTCAGTCTAATCAACGGTCAGTTTACAAAGTGCAATGTGTACTCACTAGGAAATATTAACTTTCAACGGAACTTCTAAACACATTTTGCTTGATTAATGTAATACTTCCTCTCCTTTCTGTAACTACTTTCGTGATTTTTGTATTACATGCTTAAAAAACAAAAATAGCGTACTGTACTCTTAGCACGTCTTTCCCTTAATGAGCATTTATGTAAATTTAATTCCTCTTAAAACCATCTGTTTTCTTACAGGAGGAAGACAGCTGTTCACAAAACTTTTCATTTTCTGAAATTCTTAATTGGAAAAAACAGCTGTGTCATTATCCTGGACAACTGATGCAGATTATCAGCTCTGGTTGCAATAATTCATTCCCTCTGGGAAAAATCCTACTGTGGTATTTGGAGATATAAGAAAACCTGCACACGCAAGGTGATTAAAGCTTAAAGAAGTGCTCAGAAATCCTTCTGCTGTGTTACAGGCTAATAAACTGTTCAGTAAATGCATGGCCTGTCCAAAAGATGCTTACAGGGAATTTTAGCCCTCCAGTGCCTTAAAAAGTGTTAAAAACAGAAACAGTAATAAACACACTGATGTGTGACAAAGTCAAGGGAAGACTGACAAAATGCTGTTTCTGCTCCTTGTGCAACACAGCAAACACACAAAATTATTGGTTATTTTCACTCAGAACAGAAATATGGGTAATGCACTATACCAAGTACCATGAATCCATCCTTTTTTCAGGTAAACTTTCTGGCCTGTTCATGGATTAATTTGGTCACCCACAGGTGAGCAATTAGGGTCTTTGCAAGTTGTTCTACTGTTTGTACAACATACATTTCTCACAGTTTGGACCTTCTTTTGTAATTTAACTGAAGAGATCCTGAATGAATTGGGATAAGGTCCTGCCTAGTAGAAAGCAGCCTGGAATTGTATATTGTGGGAAGGATTTATTTAAGGAGTTCTCCAGAGCATGTTCTTAAATCAGTTAGCAATTACATTATTCTAAACTGTCTCTTTATATAAGACACAACTGAAATATAAACAGTCCTCCAGAACAGACATGTCTTATTTGAACTGATGATCAGTGCTGGGCTTTATTCATATCTTAAATGCAGACATACGTTTTCAGTTTCCTAAGAAAATACTGTGCAAGTCATGAGTAGGTATTTAGGTACCAGATTGCTAATATGCTTCATACTCAACTTGAATAAGATAATGAAATTTATGTGATTCACTCTAAGAGTAAATACACTGATTTCAGTGTCAGTTGGATATTCAACATGTTTCTTTATTCATAAAGAATTCCATTTTTCCTCTCTACTGTCCTCAAGAACAGGCATGCACACAAAGTAGGAAGTTTTCATAAATTATTTGGGGAATATTACTGTTGGTTTTCCCTAAGATTTCAGTGTTTATTTTATGAAAGGAAGTAAAGGCAAGAAAAAAAGATATCAACGTTTTTATAGACAAGGAACTTGAAACATAAATATTCAGTCATTGAAGCCATTTCCACTACAAGAATTGGGCAGCTTGAGCCATTATAGATTACTTGACGCCCCCTTCACCTGTCAGTGAAGAACTCTCACCTGCTGATGATACTGCATCTCCTGATAAGGGATGAGAATTATTCATGTCAATGGCATCACCCTGGGACAGCAGCAGCTCTGCCCTGTGAATGTACTGCCTGGGTATGGGCTACAGAATTGCAATCACCTGGTAAACCAGCGAGCTCCATTCTGCAAGAGTGTGCCACCAGTACTGTTAGACTGTTAGAGGAGGTGGTAAAGGCAGCAGTGCCTGCAGGGTAACCTGACACAATATCCCAGCAATATCACACTGCCACTACATGAGAAGCGGCATTGGCTTGTATAAAGGAACAAGAGCATCAGTGTTATCATTAGTACACAGATAAAGTCGGAGATCTCGTATTGTTAATAGATTTAATTCCATATAAAAATAAACAAGTCTGAATTTCTAAGTAAAACTTAAGACATAAAACCTGTATTCATGCAAATTCCACAACCTGGCCCAAGGATAACAAAGTTCCCTATTACCTTGAATATCAGGCTTTCTAATGGTGCAATTTTTCCCCTTTCACACTTTCAATTCTTTTTTTTTTTTTTTCTTTTTCAAATACTTGGAAGTTTGAAAACAATAACTTATTAGTATTACATTTCATCTTCCTTGAAAGGGTATTTTCATCCTTTTCAAGTGACATGTACTTACAACTCCTTGCTGATGTGAGCAGTTCTAGACTGTTTAAAGACTGCAAGTGTGGGGACAGACTAGCTTCGAGGACCTTGGTGTAGGTATATTTTGTTTACATTCACAGTCAATGCTGATCTCTGCTCCCTGCCAAGTGAGCCTAGATTTCAGTAATCTTCTAACTGGTATTTAATCACCATACACGCAGTTTTGCACAGGCCTTGGAAAGGAAAAGGGAAAAAATGCAACCTAGTCACAAAATATATACCTTGATTTTTAATTTTTTTTTTACATCAGATCAAGTGCACTCTAATAATCTCAGCAGAATGTTCAATCTGTAAACCCATTGCACAATGAGGGTATCGCAGTACTTTTCTTTTGATTTGCAGAATAAAAAGGCTACTATCGGTACATTATTTCATCCATTACGATGCAATCCCTTTATTAGAAAACTAGAAACCATTAAACTGTGTGCTCAAAGAAAAAAGTCCAGCACTGAGACATTACGACTAGCAATCCATCCTGAGCCTTCCACAAATAGCAGCTCAAACGTCGAAGCCACCCTGGCTAAAAACCTAGGCTTGCTCTATTTATATTCTCCCCACATGTCCTTCAGAGGGTGCTTCAGCAATCTGAATAACTCGCAGTTATAAAAGGTTCTTGCTCTTCCATTAGATGTTATTTTTAGGCTCCCTCGCAGGGCCCCGGAGGCGGTGCGGAGCAGCGGTTCAGCTCCTGCAGTGCTGGACAGCTCCCGAGGCAGCCCCAGGGCTCCGGGCCACCCCGACCTGCTGCACAGCACCAAAGGCAGCGCTCCTTCTTTCAAAGTTGTTTCTTTTCCTTTTCTTTTTATCCTTCTTCGATTTTTTTTTCCTAAATGTTTCATCTTTCCCCTCCACAACTCAACTGAAGATAATTGCTGTTGTCCCAGATGGTGCCAGCGAAGACACCGGGTGTGCGCAAAGCACCATTGCTGTGCATCGAGCTAGCGGAAAATCCTTCCGCGACACTATCAGAACATCTGACACTGTTTCTTCTTTTTTATATATTTTTTTCACATGTAAAGAAAGGAGTCTATACACTCAGGAAGACAACATGCTCTATGTATAAATGCTGTTGCCAAAGGGGATGGTGTTCTGACTCACCAATACGCAATGGATCACTTGGAGCTAACCAAAATGACAGCTCTCCCTTGGACACCAGTGCCAGGGGAGTTCAGAAATAAAGCTGCCTCATTTCAGAGGCTTTGAACAGCATGCTGATACAAACATCTGGATCAGAACTCAGCTACTGGAAGTGACATTCTCATTTTCCTTCTTTCCCCTCAGTATCACACTTTTACAGCCTTTGTGCCCAAAAATCTTCTGCTTAATTACTTCTGTCCTTATGTTTGATAGGTTACTAAGAAGCATAAAGTTTGTGTCAGTGGAATGAAAAACAAAGATAGCAGTCATCTGAACTGAACTGGTTCCCCAGATTTTGAAATAGGTATTGCTCCCAGACAGCTTTTATGAACATCTTATTTAAATTCAGTATTGCAGCACATCTGAAGTTCTTCTCCCCAGCACAGCACAGCATTTACTGAAGTGTAGGGCATCCTGCAGCCCTACAATACATAGATCTCCTCTGGCTATCACTTGGCTGCTCCATCCTTTATATGTTTTACATTGAAGTAACTCAGTGCTCTGTGATAGTACATTATATGGCATGGTGCATGGTGTGTAGTGTACTACACTTAGTATCATGTAATGCTGTATTGTATTAGTCTAGACATGATACCAAGAAGACTATGGCTATACCAAGAAGCTACTGAAACACAATAATCATAGAAACCTTGGCATTCAGAGATCCACTATGTTCTAATATAAAGCAAAGTTAAATATTTCTTTCCTAACTATTGATACGAGATCATTAATAGTGTTTGTGACTGCAGGATGCATGTGTTAAAAATGCACGCAGTACTCCTTCCCTCATCTGTGATGGAAAGTGCTCTCACCAGACAGCCCTGATGATTCCATCTGCACTCAGCTCTCCTTGCCATCCTCTATTTGCAGGATCCCAATTAAAACCAAAGAGCCCAGACATCATCCCAGAGACATGGACTGTTTTCCTCCACATTTACTCAGACATGAAATTCTACCACCTGAAATTATCCTAACTCAAGATCTTCTCTGTGTGTGAAAACACTGTATTAAAAATCCACCAAAACTTACAAGCTGCGTTTTTTTTTTGTTTTTTTCTTATACTATTGAATCATTGTATTCATAGTCAGAGACTTAAAAAGAATTACACTCCATAGGTAGCAAGGTGTGAAAAAGCCACAAGAAATTTTTTTTTCTTCTCTAGGAGAATTCCTTTCCTGAATTAATTTCTCAGACAGCACATTTCCACAAGCAGTTTCTCAGAGGCAAACAGCATGGAGAATACATATTGGTGTGGTGAGAAAAATCAAAGGGTTTTAATTTCTGACTTTATGCTCATAGCTCATTTGTGGTTTGGAGTAAAGCAACCAAAATGAATGCAGAGAAAAAATTACCACCAGGCTGGCATTGATTTTTATGTATATGGTATCAAACTGCAGCTGATTTTCTGGAATAAAACAGTATTTTCTTGTATGGCTTTGTAAACCAGACTTTGACACCAGGGCAGCATTTACTTGGGGAATTACCCCTTATTCACCTCCTAACGTGGTAAACTAGCAAAAAGGTTTAGTGCTTCTTCTCAACATACATCACAAATTCCGTTCATAGCACTCTACCTCAAATATAAAAACATTTGTGAAAGAGGAGAAGGGGCAGAAAGCAATGTGCACACTGGGATGTTATCAGTTAGTGTCAATTTGAAGTCATTCAGATGTGTGCTCTGAAAAAATTATAAAAGAAAAAGAAGCAAATCAGGAAGAGGTATAAACCAGGAAAGCACTGATAGTTACAGAAGAGTATTTTAAAACAGATTTTGCAGAAAAATGGCACTTGAAAGTGGGGTGCTGGCTTTTAAACATTAGTTCACAGTACTGAATGAAGTCTAAAGAGCTCTCAGGCATTTCTTTGTATCTAAGACCAATGGACTCACTTAATTCCCTCTTCCTCAAATATTTTTAGGCCCACTGAAAAGCAAAAAAGCAGTGTCCCTGTCGTCACAGAACTGACGTGAGTAGGTTTCATTCAGCTGAAGGCAGAAAGTAATAATAAGCATCCTGCAAGAAACACTCAAAGGCTTTCAGGACATTGTCAAACTTATTGAAACAGTTGTGGCTGGGCAAAAAGGGCATCTTTTCAATACTGCAATTACCACAGATACCACAGCCTGTGGATATTTCATTTAGCTATTTATCAGGAGCAAGAAATAGCTCAGCTGATGTACCATTTTCTAAAACAGTGAAATATGCATTTTATAGGACATAGGGTATTTTATATGATTTCTGGGACATAAATGTCAACCTAGCCTTTCAATTAAGCTGATTGAATTTATTTAATGAGTTGTCCTACAATGGAGAACAGCCCTGTGCTTCTCACTTCCTTCTGAAGGGAATTTCAGCAGTTAGCAAACAAGCCTGGGTCTCAGCCGCTTCCATCTGCAGCCACTTGAAAAATGACGCTTGGCAAACTGCTCTGGGTGGCCTTGGCATCTGATGGAGATGGATGTGTTGTACCAAGGAACAGGGAAGGAGAAAGAGGCTGAAGCGCATCTAAGTAACGTAGAGCGATGAACGGCTCTTTATTGCCATGGCACGTCTGCAAACGCCGCCACTACAGCAGGGCTGGCTCTGGGAAAGCGGCTTTCCGGTCATTGCTACCCAACGGATTGAAAAAAGATTTTCAGTGGTGGGAGAGGAGCTGTGGGCTCAGCACGCCTTCTCCTGAGCCTGGCAGGACAGCCGTGTCCAGCCAATTTCTTGGATGGATGGTGGTGACCCATCCATTAAAAGCTGTGCCCCAAGGGTCAATTCCTCACTCCCTTCCTATAGCTTTCCTGGCACCTGATGCCCGCAGCATTCAGCCCCAGGCAAACCAAGCTCCAACGACCAGCACTTCTCTGACACCGACTTCCTCAGGAAGCAGCGGGGACAGAACCAGATTCTCAGAGCACACTTCGGGCAGGCTCCACAGCCGGCCCCAGCGTGCCCAGCTGAGCCGGGGGCGGGAGAAGCCCCCACAGCGGAGGCCCCACCTGTCTCACCTTCCCCCCCCAACTCGGGGTGAAGATATGAACTCAGCTCCTTGTCTGAGACCCCGGCGAACCTGCCGTGCTCCCTATCGACAGCCTTGCCCCCCCCGCACCCCCGGACCCTAAACACACACGGATTTTATTTCCCAGAGCAGAGGCTCGCCACCAGCCTGCGCGCACGTTAAAGGGAGCGGCGAAGAAGCACCGAAGCTCACCCGACGCCATGGTGCCGGTAACGGGGAGAGGGCTTTCCCCCTCCACATGCAGCGGGTGAAGCGCAACCGTGCCGGCCCACGAGGCGGACGCGGGCACGGCGGGGCCACTTACCAGGTACCAGACGCCGAGGATGATGGTGCCGGTGCGGACATGGCAGCAGAGGCAGCAGCTGTTGGAATAGAAACGCGCCCAGGGCGAGTTCAGCATCTCCGCGCCTTTCGGGGCTCCGCGCTGCTCGCCTCTCGCCGCGCTGCTCCGCGGGGCGGTGCTGGGCCTGGCCGGGACCGCCCCTCCCGGCGGGCGGGACCCGCGGCTGCGGCTGCGGGAGGGGGCTGGGGCGGTCCCAGAGAGGTCATCGCAGCCCCTGGAGGCTCCTTGGAGGAGCCGGCGTCGTTCCCTCCTTGAAATGCTGCCGAATGTTCTGCCGGGAGCTCTGCACGCCTAGCCCGACCGTAAACGTTATTTTCTGACATCTGTTTTGGCTGCCTACCAAATCGCGCAGTGTATTGTCAAAATACAACCCTGGAAAGTACTCTGATTCTGCCCTATATGGTTGCTTCGGGGCTCTTCTTCATTACAGACGGATATCTGCACCCAACAGTGACTCCCAGATAAAAGCTAACTTGGCACAGAGGAACATTTCTGACTGCGCCTCATCCCTACTCATAACACCACTGTAGTAAATTGGACTAAAATTCCTTTAAGTAAGAACTTTACATAACCTTCGTTTTTAGAGGGTGGAGACTGGGAAGGAGGAAAGGGGGAAGAGACAGAAACAGGTGTGAAATGGTCTGGTCATGTGCAGCACGATATGAGTAGCACACTGGTCTGGCCGAGCCCAGTGCCACCACAGCCTGCCCAATGTTGTCGTTACATCACACACCCAGCTCATAGGCGGAGCCTAGAGAAATAATGCAGTCCAGTCTGCTCCTTTCTACTTCTGTTTGTGCGGCATGATAGATGCTTTGCAGACAGAAGTTTTAGTCCCTGCCTTGAAGCACAGATAGTCCTTGGCTGGGACACCCAGTAAGTTTCAGCTGGTGTCTCAAAACTGATTATTTGACATGTTTGTCTGGCTGAGGCACTTGCTCAAGGTTGAAATTCTGCTTTAAGTTCTGCTTATCTGTGATAAACATACTGGGTGTTCCTCTTCAGGACTTCAAGACTTTAATAAATAAGAGCAACAAGAACAGACATCCTTGAGATAGGGGCACAAATCCAAGGCAGAAACCAATTAGAAAAGACTGTGTGTCTTTAGAAAGCCTGTGCTCAAATATGGATAAAGTAAGTGGGACACTCCATAAATGACCACCAAAGACCCCCAGACAAGTTCAGAAGATTCAGATGTATTTATGTAATCTTGTTCTTATGTGTTCTTATGAATATGTAATAGGTAGTGTGACTTATGTATTAGATAGGTGTATTCTAGAAGCTTTTGACTTTAAGTAGAAGCCAGTATGAAGACTCAGCATGCCTGATTTGTGGGGATTTCCCTATGCAGAATAAAGCAATGTCTCCTTTCTGGACCCTCGACTTTTGAATGAGTTTCAGGAGATTAGACAATTAGCACATGGACCCCACTAACCAGCCCCTGCTCACAGCCCCTGCAGCAGCAAAGACACTGCTGCAAACTGAGTGAAAGCAAAAAGATGCAAAGTGGTAGAAGTGGGGGTAACCACAACACAGGTTACAATGTGAGGTTTACAGTGCTCTGATGCACAGCAAGACATTTTTCTCACAGGTAAATGGGTTTTGATAAGACAGTGTGACATCTACAAATTGAGCATAGAGCTCTCTCTGCAAAAAGTTCATCCAGTGGAGAATTAGCTTTTCTGCCTTGGCTCTGGGTGAGTTCCCTGGAAGGAGGCCTGGCTGGCAGGATACCAACATCAAGCAGCAGTTTTTGGAGGACACAGCACTTGGCATCAGTTTGATGTCCTCGTTCCGGGACTGATAAAACAGCTCACAAAGCCCCTGTGCCACACACTGCTCTGCTAGCAGCGAGGCTGTGCAGCCATTGGGAAATCCTCCTGTGCTGCCACACACACCTTTAAAGGCCTTGAAATTACACAGTCATCTGTCTGTTAAGTGAGAAATTCATCAGAAATTGAGGGTTTTGCAAATACGCAAAGCTTGATCATAGAATCATGGAATGGTTTGGGTTGGAAGATACTCTTAAGGTCATGTAGTTCCAACCCCCTGCTCTAGGCAGGGACGCTTCCTACTAGATGCTTTTACTGATTTGTTTCAGAGCCCATGCATTACCCCAGCAATAGACTCATAACCACAGTCCTTGTACTTCTAGGGGTAGGAGAAGCAATCTGGAACTTTGCCTTCATTGCTCCTTTACTCAGAAAGTGATAAATGTACCCTCAATTAAATAAACAGTCCACATGTAGGCACTTATTTTAATTGTGCTGAGAAAATATATAACCTTTAAATTCCAGTGGGATCCATTATACAGTGTGAAAATCCTCCAAGTGAAGGTTTGATTCTGTACGTTAAACACCGCACAGGGTAGAACCTTGTCCAGCATTGCTCGGCTTGTGTTGGCATGGGCTGCGGTGCATTTCCCAGAAGAGAAATGCAGACTCACTGTTCCCACCCACCCCTCCTTCCTGCGGGCTGTAAATCCCAACACTGGGTTCATGCAGGACCCTCAGAGTGCCCTGAGAGCCATGCCAGCCAGCTGGAGAAGGACCCAGCCCAACTGCTCCTTATTGCCAACGCTTCTCTAGATTGCAAGCTGTCAAAAAAAGGTACATTAATTCCTTCTTCTGCTGTTCATTCTCCTACATATCCCTGGTGATGTCCTCACTCCAGGGGACAAGTTCTCACTCCTGCAAGCAGATACTCCAACCTATCTAGTACTTTCTTGTGCAGTCCAGTGAACAATACTGCTTGCAAGCTGCACATCACTCCCACCTTCTGTCTGCACCCACAGTCTGTAGAGATGCTGGGGCATTGCTCAACTCGCCCTGAATAATTCCATTGTGCAGCCCAGCCTTGCCTGCAGCAAACACAGGAACAGCTGATGGAGCCCTCTCAAAGTGCCAGTGATTCACTGTGGGATCAGCCCCATGCTCCAAAGTGAGCAAAGAAGTTATTTTTTTCTGTATTTGGCTAGGCTAAGAGCAGATAAGAAAAAGGTTAAACATTGCACTCAAACCAAGGTCTAGGTTTTGCCTTTTGACCATAGGATTGGGAAATTGCCTGTGATTGTAGTAAAAAGTAATTTTAAAGATTGTGTTCTTGTTTGGCCCGGTCCAGAGCCTGTGTTTCAGGATGGCTGCAATGATTTTAGTATTTAGGGCTACAGAAATAGTTAATGCAATCAAATTGTAAAAAACATAAATAACAACTGAACAACCAAAGAAATACACTTTCTAAAAAAACCCCATGTCAGGAAATGTCACACTGACACAGTTTAGGTACAAGCACATGGATGGACAAATTCCCTTCTTTCAGCACCAAACAATGAATAATAAACTATTACCTGTATCTTCCTTCCTTCCTTCCTTCCTTCCTTCCTTCCTTCCTTCCTTCCTTCCTTCCTTCCTTCCTTCCTTCCTTCCTTCCTTCCTTCCTTCCTCCCTTCCTCCCTTCCTTCCTTCCTCCCTTCCTCCCTTCCTCCCTTCCTCCCTGCCTTCCTGCCTGCCTTCCTGCCTGCCTTCCTGCCTTCCTGCCTTCCTGCCTTCCTGCCTTCCTGCCTGCCTGCCTGCCTGCCTGCCTGCCTGCCTTCCTGCCTTCCCTGCCTTCCCTGCCTTCCTTCCCTGCCTTCCCTGCCTTCTTTCCCTTCCTTCCCTTCCTTCCCTTCCTTCCCTTCCTTTTCTTCTTCTTCTTTCTCTTTTAACCTGTAGTAATTGTTAAGAGAAAGGCCTGGACTTCTTTCTCTCACTTCTGGGACACTTTGTTATGTTGGCCTTATAGGAGACAATGACTCAACTGATGCACTTAGCATACATTCATTAGTGATGGTGTTTAGTGTTTGCAAGATCACTTCCATTGGGTTATGGTTTTGAAATTCCGTTTTAAAGTCAGACACATTTAAACACATATAATTAAAGTATTTTGACATTTTGCATTTGTAAATCAAAAACATTCAGAGCCCAGATGTTCTCCAAGAAAAGCTCAATCTTACTGCTCCTTCCTTTTTACCTTTTCTGCCTCAGGAGCCTCTCAACTCTGCTGTGAAAAGGTAGGACTCAGAATCAGGCTGATGAGATCTGGAGTTTACCAAGATCGCACTCTTTCTCCCTCCTCCTTGCTTTTCCGTTCGTGTTAACCTCACAGATGAGCTTTTTGCATTTTGGATGAGCAACAAAACCTCCATGCTACATTCACTAGAAATGTCAAAAATAGGTTAAGAATTTATCTAGTTCTTTGCCTGGCAGTAGATTTCCAGTTTGGTAACACATACTGGAAGTGTTTCTTCAGTGTCAGAACTGCTACCCAGGGGCTGTAGTCTCCTTGGAGATGTACTTCATCCTGCATTTAGAACCTCTAAGTCCTATAACATGTAGGGTGGGAGCATGGATAATTTTCTGCTCTTCTCAACACTTTTTTCAAGGCGCATTATGGGATTCTCAACGTTATTCTTGGCTGTGCTGCTATCTCTGCATCATTCCTCCAGCACACTCCTCCGGTATAAAATACATAGATCGCACCTTGATCAATAGGATGCCACACTGGCAGGCGCTGCATAGACAATATGCTACCTTTGGGGTGCCTTCAAAGGGTAGAATTCCTGGTCAAGTCATGGCGTGGGTCTCTACACTTTGTGGGATGACTTAAGTCCCAACGTGACAAGCTGAGGCCTGCTGGTCTCTCCCCCTCACAAATCTCCAGTGATAATGAAGAGTCACACAAACAGAGATAAAGGGAGCAGAGAAATGCTAGAATGAACTCGTGACAAGGAGGTGCTAGACACCAGCTGAACTATGAGCTGAGCCCAAGCTCGTCGTGTTTAACTGGTTTGAAAGGAGTGAATGCAGAGCACAAGTAAAAGTATAAAGGATGTAATAAACAACTCCTCATGTGAACTCAGACTCACTATCAGCTGGCTTGTAGGGGACAAACCGCCCATTGGCAGGAACAGCCCTGCTGCTAACTGCCAGGGTAGAGGCTTTACAGCCCAGCATGGCTCAGGCTCTGAAAGCAGAACCAACAACTGCCCCATGTCAGGTCACAGCCAGCTCCAGCTGCTCCAGAAGGGGCCTGCTGCTGCCAGAACTGAGCCACGAACAATTCTGGGTGTGCCTCTGGGATAGCAGAGTTAAGAAATGGGACGAATTTGCTGCACAACAGGACCTGGGAGAGAGGAGTGAGAAATGAGAGAAAAGCCCTGCAGGCACCCAGGTCAGTGCAGCAGGAGGGCAGGAGGTGCTCCAGGCACAGAGCAGCAGCTCCCTGCATCTCAGGAGAGGCACATGGAGGAGCAGGCCTTCCCCCTGCAGCCTGTGGACACTGCATGAAGCACATCTCCACCTGCAGCCATGGAAGAGCCCACAGTGTAGCAGTGGATGTGGTGTGAAGGAGCAGCAGCCCATGGATACCACTGCAGGAGCAGCCCTGGGCTGGAACTGGAGCCCATGAAGGGGAGCCTACAGTAAAGTCTGTGCAGTGGGTACCGCTGCAGCCATGCTTCTCACAGACTGACTGCTCTCATCTGCAGAACACAGATCCTGAGGAAAGCACCAGGCAGTGTGCTCTGGCACTTCTTGCACTGGTCTTCAAGTCTCACCTGTTTGCACTTGTATTGAATTCTGTACCTTGTATTGAATCCTGTACCTTGGACCAGCTAAAGACCCGCTTCCTGAGAAAGACTCATCCAAAAACTGAGAAGTGGAGGCACCAGCGCTGGTCTTGGCAGCCTGGTTCTGCCCATCACCAAGTCATTAGCGCTATTAACTTCTGCTCTACAATGAAGTCTGCTCCAGATCTTTTTGTCAGATTGAATTTCTACCAACCAAACCCCCTTCCAGTCCTTGAGGTACGCTTTCTGCTTCTCTTAGATCTGCATCTAGGCAGTTTTGTAAGAGCCTCAAAAATCACAGGCGTCAGACATGACAGAATCCATTCAGTCAGTGGATGTGGTATTGGGATTGCTCTCCCACTTCTTTTCACTGTACAGATGCGAACATCCCAGGATTTATGCTTGACCTTTTGCCAGGATGACACAGGGGAAGGTCCTGGTTACAGCCTGCTTTGTCCTTTGGCCCCCATTATCTACAGTAGACATAGCATTAAACTGACTGATATGGACAGATACAATCTATCCATAGTCTGCAGCCAATTCTGAAGCACGAAATACAGCATATTAGGATGAGACTGTAGCTGTGGGATAAATAGGTTGTTACATTGGCAGCAGTGCCTTACTGCTTGCCAGATTGCTTAAACAAAGGAAACGTAAGTGACAGTTTTCAATACCGAGTTGGGTTTGCGGTCATAGGGGTCACAAAGCTTTTATCGATGGGAGAGGCAGACCTTCCAAGAAAAGCTAATGTACATCAAAGTGTATTTACTTCCTCTTAGCTCCATTAGTTAGATTAGTTAATTTTTAATTTATGACTTCATTCGTGTATTGGCTCAATACTGGGAATTTGGCCAAATTTAATTCCTCTTTCTTTCTCTATGTGATTATGTGTTTCTCCCCTTCTTGTAAAGGCCTACATCTTCATTTTTATTAATGCAGAATAATAGATGTTCCCCCCTCGTTTTACTTATCAGCCATGTTCTTACTGCATAGCTCTTAGGATTACTTTCCCTTGTATCTAGCAGAAGACATGACCATTGTGCCTTTCAGTATCAACCCTCATGCAGTGACAGAGCATCTTCCTCCACCCTACTGGAACCAGCACTGTCTTCTAATACAGTCAGGAAGAACTAAAACACCACAGATTCCATGATTGCATTTCATTGCTGCCCGTAACTTACAAGCAAACACTTCCTAGTTTCATCTTTTCTGTTACTCAGGTTCCAAAGGTTATTGCTTGGAGCCTGCTCAGACTTTCCCTGGTGTGCTTTCTTAATTTGTACATTAAAATGTATGCACAGAGCTTTAAAAAGCCATCAGCAGCTTTAAAGCAACTAAATAACATCTCCATCGTTACTTCGATATTTGCCATTCTCTTGAGCAAACTCAAGGGCATGCCACACAATTTTCAGTAGCATTCATCACAGTGAGAGGTTTCAGTTAATGAATCTCTTGCTTGTATCAGGAAATGCATCTAGGAAAACCAGATTGAAAGCTACAGAAGATGAGCCACCAATATTGGCTACACATGTACATGGCTGAGATACTTGGGACTCTTCAGCCTGGAGAAAAGAAGGCTGAGAGGGGATCTCATAACTGTTTGTACACATCTAAAGTGCAGGAGACAAGTTGATGGGTGGGTGAACTTTTTCAGTGATGTGCAGTAATAGGACAAGGGTCAGTGGGCACAAACTGGATGCTTCCCTGCTGTAGAGAACTGTTGTAGCAGGGATTTGGGCTGAGTGATTTCCAGAGGTCCCCTCCAATCCCTGCAGTTCTGTGACGTGGGCAAGACTGAAGCTCTCTAGTACTGTGTGTTTTATGTTGTCTCTTATAAACAGAGACAGACGAAACTGCTAATGTTCTTTTAATTAGAGTAACCAAAGATACCCCTGGCTTGTCTTCATCACACTCCTCCAAATGACTAAAATGCCCTCTTAGGATCCCTCAAGCCAGAACCAGGGTTGAAAAAATATGCCTGATATTTCATCTTCCACTCTGTATAGCAAAAGACATTGTAAATAACAATATAATTCTGCCAAAATATCTTTATTTGGCAACTCATCCCCAAGTGCACTATAATTTCAAAACGTCTCACATTTGCACAGCTTTATCTTTGCATTTTTGCAAGGATACTTTCATAGGTTATCAGTGTCTTTCTGCTAGAGCCCAGGTGATGCACACTGACTTGGGATGTTAGATGTTACGCTCAGCCTGAGCTTTACAGTGAGTAAAGCTCACATCATATTCCCAGTTTGTGAACAGGTGAGTGAACATTTGGATGATATTAGGTGTGGAGCACATGCCTTATGGGAGCAGCTAAGGGAACTGGGATTGTCCAGTTTGGAGAAGAGGAGGCTCAGGGGAGAACTTATTTCTCTCTACAACTGCCTGAAAGGAGGTTGTGGCAAGGTGGGGGTCGGCCTCTTCTCACACCACATAACTAGTGACAGGACTAGAGGGAATGGCCTCAAGCTGCACTGGGGGAAGTTCAGGTTGGATAACAGGAAAAATTTCTTCTTTGAAAGAGTGGTCGGGTGCTGGAACGGGCTGCCCAGGGAGGTGGTGGAATCACTGTCCCTGGAGGTGTTCAAGAAACATTTCGATGTTGTACTAAGAGACGTGGCTAAGAGGGGAATATTGGTGGTAGGTGTTTTGTTGGACTGGATGATTTTGGAGATCTTTTCCAACCTTGGTGATTCAAAGTTTCTATGAATGATTAAATCAGTTCTGAAATTGAAAGTGCTCTGAATTATGTCAATCTAGTTACTACACTTATCCACTGATTTGCTTCAACATATTGTTACATCCTGCATTTTTGCTGTTGCACGCACCTAATGTTGTTTTCTTCCTGTCTGAGGAGTTTAATGCCTCACACCGTATCACATTTTCAGTGCAGCAGCAACAGACTGTGCCAGAGACAAGGTGTGATGCTCTCTGGAGTGGTTAGCAGTACACCAAGTCCTGTGTGGGAACACCTGCTCCAATAAGGTGTTATCAGCAGCACAGAATGATGAGTCCCAGCAGCCTACTAGCACAAAATCAAGATCGTTAGTGATAGAATTACTGACGTTAAGTTGATATTGTGCTTCTTGACCAATGTTTCAAGCTGGCAGTGAACAGATAAAAACTATTTTCTGGTGCAATGCACACTATTTTTGATGCACATCACTTCTAGTTTCCCATAGCTAGTATTCAGATGACGTTATTGTGAAAATCCAGAATAGCAACTACAGGACATGCAAACAACAGCTCCCACTGTTACAGACACACTTGACTCTGGAAGCCTTCAGCCATTCATCTCTGCCACAGCCTAGAAAGTATTTTTATATTCAAGACAGGGCAATCTTCAGTGTTTTAAAACCCCTAAAAATCACTACATTTGCTATTCTGCATGCCTACTAAGAACTCTTAGCTAAAGAAGCACTCCTAAAATACTGTAAAGTTGTTACGTTAGCAGGCTGCACAACTGGAATGACTTTGAGCAGCACCTCTTCAATCTATGATCATAAAATAGAACGGTATTGATTTTCCAGCTCCATTCTACCAAGTGCAGAACATCCTGAGCCCACGCCAGAAGAGCACTTAAATACATTCTTATTCATGTTCAGCTGAAGCCAAGGTCTGAGATCCTTAGCCTTGTCCCTTTCATAGCACAGAAGATAAAGGTTGTGATGAGAGATGGATGTTAGACACCAGCATCAGTGTGGAGATCATTGCCATTCGGTCTGCTTCCAAAATATCCCTATACAGGCAGTGGCATGGGGACACATTGCCAATGCTGGCTGACAGCCTGCTATTACTGACTTTTCCAGCTCACTTACCAGAGCAGCACAACTGCCCAACATCTCTGCCTACATATTGCCCTTGTATACATGAATGGCAGCAATCTCTAGAATCACAGAATCATAGAATGGCCCGGGTTAAAAAGGAGCACAATGATCATCCAGTTTCAACCCCCTGCTATGTGCAGGATCACCAACCAGCAGACCAGGCTGCCCAGAGCCACATCCAGCCTGGCCTTGAATGCCTCCAGGGATGGGGCATCCACAACCTCCTTGGGCAACCTGTTCCAGTGCTTCACCAGACTATGAGTGAAAAACTTCCTCCTAATATCTAACCTAAACCTCCCCGTCTCAGTTTGAAACTGTTCCTCTTGTCCTATCACTGTCCACCCTCATAAACAGACTTACTCCTCCTGTTTATACACTCCTTTCAAGTACTGGAAGGCCACAATGAGGTCCCCTCAGAGCCTTCTCTTCTCCAAGCTGAACAATCCCAGTTCGCTCAAACTTCTATCATAGGAAAAAAAATATCTGAAAATTTTTCAAAGATCTTGAGATGCTCTAATTTTCCAGCCAGGCAAAACACCAGCATTGCTAAGGCAAAATCAGAGCAAAACAGTTCAACAGTCAAATGAAACACCATTGATAGCACAGCACTGTTTCTTGCAATAGCTGACTCAAAGTGGGCATTATGGCTGCAAAAAATCATTTTTGCCAATAAGATTTTGATGTTGGGATACTTCAAGCCTATGTCAGTCCAATGAGATCACCATGCCTT
>NW_024962263.1:69550614-69631109 GCF_019238085.1 Lagopus leucura | reverse complement strand
ATAGAGACTTTTGCATGATCTCTGATACACCTCAGCTGACAAGGCATAGATTATGGTGATGTATGGAGTGTTAACTATCTCAAGCAGCCCTTCCCTTCCTAGACAAGCACACAGTGACAGCAGTTGGCACCAGTAAAATCACAGTTGGGATCCCATCAGGATTTATTGTCTGCAGATCAAGCGATAAAGGCGAGGGCTGGGATGAAAGGAATGTGAACTACATGGGCTGAAACCTTCTGAGGGTTTCTCAGTTTTTAAGGCAATAAAGTTTACAGAGATACTTAAAGCGTATAGATGCAACAAGGACATTGAACATCACTGTTCCATAGCAGGCAACAAACTAAATAAAGCTGGAAAAAGAATTCCAGCTTTAAATAGGGCAGCTTTGTATCTGGATGACTTAACACTTGCAGTTGATCCAGAATGCAGCCTGCAGCTCTTCATAAACCCCTGTAAGACTTTTGGGATCATCTTTTCCACCCTCACAAAGATGCTGGTTTGCTTTTAGGATTCACAGATCGTCAGCCAGAAGGGGCCATCAAATAGATTGCATATATGATTACACCTTGCTGACATCAGGACTGGATTTGGGCTTCCAGCAATGGCATCTCCTTGCAAAAACACCTTCTGCAGCCATTGTAGGCAACCAACTACAGAGATGCGTCAAGTATAACTTCTGCATATGTGGGTGGGTGAAAATGCAAGGTTACCTGTACCTCCATACTGCCTTCAGAGACTTCTGAAAGCAGAAGCAAAGCCTGTGCATCTCTTTGGACACATACCCAGCCTTCTGATTAGCTGATTAATAATATATGAAAGTATGCCTAAATTACGTATTCTGGTGTCATCCCATAGCTGTTATCACAAGCCTCCCTTCACAGGACAATCCCACGGCGAGGAACCACGAATTAGGCAGTTTCTAAGGTGATACAACTCAGTTACAACACAACAGTACTAGAAGTATTTCTATAAAGTTTGAAATGTTTTTAATATGTACATTCTTAGTAAATATCAAAGTAGTGCTTTTCTCTTGCACTTTTTCTTTAGACTTCTAAAAGGGCATCAGAAATACAGTTTTCATCCCCCTCCAAATCAATGCACAGGTTGTTACCTCCGTAACAAGCACATATGAATTCTGTACATCTTCCCCTCCCCGCAAAAGAAAAATATGCCATGACTATCCAATACACATCATCACAACAAGTTTAAATTACGCATACAAATAATTCTGGAGTACTTAAAAAAACCCAACATACCGGATTTATGAAACCATTCCATGCATTCAACACCAAAAAAGAAAAAAAAAAAAAAAAAAGACTTGTTTCTTTAAATGGTGTTTTTCTATCCCAGTACCAAAGTCTGGATTCAGTATAACCATTGCTTGAGTCATAGGAACATGACAATACATAGATAACCAAGTTTCTATTCATTGACAATATGCTATACTGTTACTACTTCTTCGGTGAATGTCAAACAAAGCAAGGTTTGCTTTCTAAGACATTGAAACTGCACATTAAGAAAACAGTAAGAGGTGCTGCTAAACAGGCAACAACATCTTGAAAGGAAGGCTACGTATTCATACAATCCTGTTTGGGAGCAGCAGTTTATCAACAGGGTTCCTACCTCGTTTGCTAGTTTCTTTTTACCAGACAAGCTTTTCGAGAGCTAGAGTGAATTAACCCAACTGCAAACCAAAAGCACCAAAAGCACCAGCTGTACCCTGAAGAGACAAAAACCAAGATGTATGCAGTGACTCTTCCCTGGGACAGTCTGTCTGTGTTATCTCTGAGAGCAGCCCATCGCACAACATACAGTCTGGAAAGAAACGTTTTGAAAATACATTACAAACCTGAATTCAAAGGATGTTCTTTTGCCAAGAAAACATAAAATTAAAGTATTATATACACACATACAACTCTGCATGACTTTGTAATACCCAATTTGTGTGTCTGCTTTCAGATACTCCTTGAAAACTGTACTTCAGCTCTCAATTTAGCTTATGCAAGTCCTGCCTGACAGGTATCAGCATCAGGCATCATTCCCTCCCAGCAAATTAATGAGTACTGTTAATATGCTGAATTTATTTTGACAAGTGGGTTTAGAGGTCACACATTCCTGATACACAGGCATCAATTCCTGTGCAAATTAGTATGATTTATTAGCAAAGTTGTCCATTAGCAAGGTGCATTTTCAGTACAAGTAAAACCAGCTCGCATCATTAACTAATTGTGTCTAGCAGTAGTGCTGAATTGCAGCTCAGTACAGCAAGACAGTGAGAGTTTGTTGACCAGTACCATGTGTCACAGCTGATAGCAATTCTGCTCACGGTACAAAACCAGAAGTCAATCATTTCAAAACATCTTGGCTCTTTTACTGAAAGTCACCAGGGGATGCCAATCACCACCCGCATCCAACAGGTTGTTGTAAAGGCTATTTACAGTGTACATGGCTTAGCATGCACCTTACAGACACAAACACATCGTCAGTTTGATACCATGTAGTTACACAGCGCCTGAAAATGACAACACATCTTAAACACCATTTCAATTAACAGTTTCAAGCAGGAAATGCTCTTTATTTTTTGTAACTGCTATACTTGAGTTAATGTTTTTCTTTTATTTCTTATAAAAACACAAACTCCTGTTCAGAAGTCTAGACATATTCTACACACTACAGGTTAAGGCAGTAAAAAAAAAAAAAAAGTGTTCCTGATAACTGGTCTTGACAGTGTCAATTAAAGCTGTCTGAAGCCACTCCAGTTCTCCAACAGATCACCGAAATCCCAATTTCACTTGTCGAGTGAAAGAAGTTCACCTTATTTTGAGTTTTAGCATTAGAGGACAAAACAGAGTTGGGTATAGTAAATGAATAAGTTCTAAGGGAAGAGAACATTTGATTTTACTTCCTTGTGTGATTTTAAGAGTTAAAAGTGTTACAATTTTGGATGGGAATTTGAATCAACCAACAACTACAGCGATTGAAGCAGAGAAACTGATTTTTATGCACGACTGCCTTCTTAAAATATATATTGTTATCTTCAACAATTCAAGTAAGGTAATAGACATTATCAAAAATAACTTCATGGACCATACTTATGTTTCAAATCACATTCTCAAACTTTTAACCCAAAGTAGTTTTATTGTGTTAACTTCATACACAAACCATGAAGGTCCGACTCGTACAAACGGTTACGATTTGCACTTGTGATTCCTGTAATAGCTAGCAGACTCGCTAACCAACTTACTGTAAGGATATGGCAGGTTACATATTAAATCAAAGCACTTTGATTTAGGCATGAAACAAATTCTAATTGTTGACATTCTGTGCTTCTACTGCATCACCCACAAGAGAGGCAAGAAACACCCACTATTGTACAGACAAATGTTTTTACAGAAAACCCTTCCTTGAAATTAACCTTTTATCCGCAGCAGTAGATGAGAATATAATCTGTTGTAAACAGGGCACTGTGTTGTAAAACCAGTTTGTTTTTTTAATTAAGATCTCTCTCCAAAAGTTGGAAAAGCAGACTCTTCAGAATGTCTTTCAAATGTAGCATGTTCTGTTTCCTATATTATAAAGTTACTTTCGTTTGATTCCTTTTTGAAGATGTTTGTGTTCACAGCAGTTCTGTTTTTAAAAATTGTTTGAAACTTATATAAAATTCTGTACATGTTCACAAATTATTGCATAAACAGCATAATCTTCATGACAGTATTCAGCAATGCATGTCCATCTCAGGAAGTTCACGTTTCCCTCCTTGCTTTTTTCTTCTTTTTAACTTGTTTGGGGGATTCCCAGCTTTCTTCGGACTTTGCTGGAAAATAAAACATAACTACAGAGTCACAACTGAGAAAATTTAGATAGACTTGCAGAATACTAAAGTTTACATCCTATGTTACGATACAGCTATTCTTCAACAGACATGATTTTTGAAGGAGACTACCATTTTCTGTTGTACTGAATAGGCTAATTTGAAGTGTCTGTAAAACAAAGTCTGCTAACTCCAACCTATTTTTATTATTATTATTTTTTTTTTTTACACCACAAGTAATAAAATGAATGATTTTCTCTAATGTAACCCTTCCAGTAAGATGGGACACGACAAGCCATTATTATTATTATTATTTTTGTTAACTAGAAATAAGGTAAGTGTACACAAAATTAATTGTTCACTTTCATAAGATTTTAACCACTAAGTGACTCCCTTCCTTGGAATTATTCCAAGCCAGGCAGGATGGGGCCTAGAGCAGCCTGACCAAGTTCAGGGGAGATTCAGGCTGGACATGAGGAAGTATTACTTTTCAGAAAGGGTGGTCAGGCACTGGAATGGACTGCCCAGGGAGGTGGTGGAATCACCGAGCCTGGGGGTGTTCAAGGAAAGGCTGGATGTTGTGTTGAGGGACATGGTTTAGTAGGAGCTATTGGTAATAGGTGAACGGTTGGACTGGATGATCTTTTAGGTCTTTTCCAACCTTGGTGATTCTATGATTCTAAGTTGGTGGCAGCTCTGCTCACGGCAAAGGGGTTGGAATTAGATGGGCTTTGAAGGCCTTCCAACCCAAGCTAATCGATGACGATCCCATAACACAAGTCAAAAGAGTAGTTTTTAAAATAATGAACTACATTAAGCTGTGGTTACATGGTATCCAGGATCAAGTAAAGCAGCAGTACAATTTTACTAAAACAGATAGCTTCAGAACATACTGGCTGCCAGAAATAGTAAGTCAGGTGAGATATTGCATCTGTAGAACAGAAGATATTTTCCTGAAATGCCAAGGCCAGAATTAGCCACAAAAGCCCTCCTATTTCAGAACCAGAGCAAAAAGCAGATAACTGACATATAGGCTGCTTAGTCACAGCACAGAACTCTGGTCCTGATGGTGAGCAGTAGAGCCAAATGTCTGTCAAGGATCAGACAAGGCCAACAAATGTTTTCAGTCATTCAAGCATACTTGAAGCTTGTTTTTCTTCATGGTGAAAAGACATTTGCCAAACTACTTAAACGAAAGCTATGATATCACAAGATCTATACATAAATATGTATATCTATCTGATGTGCTTCTCTACACCCAAACCTCATGGCAAAGCACTGACTATACACATTCTATGGAAAAAAAAAACACAAAGAAAACACAAAAAGCCACACCCTAAATCCAGCCCAAGGGAGTGTACTGACATACTTACTCTGGGGAGGAGGCACACTGTTTTGCTTAATACTGGGACTAGAAACATCTGTCTCTTGCAGCATCTGTGGCACTTGGGAAGCAATCTTGACAGAATCACTCTCTGATACAATTACAGATGGCTCAGAAACAGCAAGAGAAGGAGCCTCCTCAGGCTATTGCAAAAAAGAAAACATTTTCCCAAAAGTTTACCATGTCATACATCAGTAAGGTATTCTTATACATTCTTATACTACTTAGCTGCTGGGAAGATGGCACTGAGAAACTAAACCAGTATTAAAAACCCTTAACATTCAAATCAAGGCTGCAACACTGACTGCCATCTAGTGCCAAAACTTTTAGTTGCATACAAGCAAAGCCATACAAACTAAATCCTCTCAAAAAAAAACACAACAAAAAACCAGGTGAGGCTGGATCAGGCCCTGGGCAACCTGATGTCCCTGTTCATTGCAGGGGAGTTGGACTAGATGGCCTTCAGAGGTCCCTTCCAACTCTAAGGTTCTATGATCCTATGATTCTTTGAGTTGTACCTTCTGATAATATATACCAGAGGTTTTCCTTAGCATGTGTAGCCTAATGTATAATAAAGGAATGTATATGTGGAAAAATATTACCAGATCAAAAAAATAAAGAAAATACTCAATGTCTTCCTGTTTCTGGTCTTCACTAGGCTATTTTGAGTAGCTACTTTCTGTACTCTAATATTGGTGTTATTTCCCTTGGATTTGGTTCTCATGTTCTTCTCCTCGCGTTTGCTTCTCAGCTTACAGAACTTCTGCTCAAGAATGAATCACCTTTGTCAGAAACTTAGGTCATCCATTTCAGTCACCAGTTAGAGACTACTTCTAAAACTTTTTGTCCAGGGAAGTCAAACATCATCAGAAAACCACTTAGCACAAGCAAAATAGCAGGAGAGCCAAATTTGATGTCAAAGGGGCTGGAAAACAGCTGACAGGTCATCAACAGGATTGCTTAAGTCTAAAAACAGCCAGTACACAGACCCAGCTTACAACAGAGCTGATGCTGTTTAACCATTAAGTTGGAACTAGTTTTAACCACTAAGTAACAAGGTAGTCTGCTGAAAGTGAGCTGATGTTGGAGAACGGTTAAAGAACTTGTATTCTGTGTGTATGTTTAAACTGCAAGCTGAAGCTAATGGTCAATCTGAGAACTGGTTTAATGACAACTCAGAATAGACTAAGTTGCTAATTCTTCATTCTGTTTGCAAAGAAGCCATAAAGTATGGTAAGATTATAGTCTTGTGCTCTTACCTATTTATTCTCAGGTTTCCAGACTTCAAAGTTTTAACCATTTATTCAAACAAATGAAAAGAATCCAACTTTGAAAGTCAAGAAGATGACTGCTTTTAGCAAATATTGTTTTTCAGAGTGGGTCCCTTTTATGAAAACTCGTAACTGACCTGAACCTCATGAACTTCAACCTTCCAATCACCTTCATATTAATAGATGTAATTCAAAGTATTCAGTATTCTTACAGTAACACCACCATACACAAATTAATGTTTCGATACATTTTACATGTTTCAAAAATCAAATCATACAATTTTGTATTCATACCTTAGCTGGTTCACTAGTACTTATGGTCTTCAGAGAAAAAGCTATTTCCTGCTGTGGCTTAGCTTTTGAGGTATCCTCTTGAAATTCCTCTCCAGCTTCTCTGTCCAGTTCTTCAGTGCCCTACCAAGCAGGAGGGGGAGGGGAAAGGGAAGCCTTTTAATATTTGGTATTTAACTAGAATTCTTGATAGGAATTGTCTTATCACAACAATTGTAAGAGATAATCTCAGACTAAAAACATGACAACCACAAGAAGCAAGTCCAAAGTAAGCGTGACTGAAGTAATGCCTCCCCTCCCTCCAATTTACCTACCCAGCCAGATGCAACTGAGAATTTCGTTTTTGTGAAGAAGCTGTTATGAATGGCTGCCACCACAGGCAGAAAAGCAGGATCTATTTTCAGCGTGATCTGACAAAAGATTTTTCCTACTTGAAAAATACTTGTTTTCAGCTATTCAAACATACTTCAATTGCCAACTGCAATCTGATTTTGGTAGCCATCTAATTCAAATATGATTTCCATAGCTTACCTGCACTTCTGCAGTTAAGTATCAATAACTTTAATATTTCATGTAAATTACAACAGTATTTCTGGAAACCACTATATGCTAGAGGAACTGCACTTCAAGAACACCTACAAGAGAACTTAAATTTCCCTTGTTCCCCTAGCTAGCCATGCACAGGAGGTCTGCTGTCTTTCAAAAGGCAGGAAGGGAGTGCTTCCATGCAGAGTGCCTGCTAAAAGCCTCTCTACAGTACAGAACTCTGATTTATCAAAAACAATTTGAGGTTCTTTCTATGTGTTCCAAGTTTTCCATAAATCCAGCAGAACTACAATGTATTTACCAGTCAATTCAGAGAATCAATCAAATTAAAGGAAATACTGACAAATTAATCTCTCAGGCATTTACCTCTTAACTTGCAGAAGAGCAGTAGACTACACAATAAATAAATTTTCTCTCTGATTCTGTGAATTCCTCACAAACTGATCTTATTCCATTTACCTGTGAAGGAGAGTTAGCTTCTTCACCATGCTTCTTCTTTTTCTTCTTCTTTTTCTTGGACTTCCCACTTGTAGAACTCTGAAGAACTGGCTCTGCTTTTTCTCTTTCATTACCTAAAGCCTTCAATATGGAAATAAGATATTTAATACCCTTTCTATATGCTATACATAAATTACTAGCTACAAGGTCTATAACTGCCTATAAAAGTGGAAGTGAACACAATCTTATCTGTTCATTTTGGGAAGAACACATTCTTTATACACTCTCTAAAAGCAGAAGTACAGCAGCTGGGAACGAAAAATGCAGCAGAGAACAATGGACCGGTGGCACAGAAATGCTGCTTTTCTCAACGTTTTTTTTGGTGTGTGAAGTATTTATGAGGAGGGATCCAAATCCTTGATTAGTACTCAATGAAAGGTAATACCTTACATTATGGTGAGACAGCAAGATTTGATGCGGAGCTAATTGGTTTCTGTTTTACCCATTAGCAACATCCATCTTTACATATTAACAAAATTACAATGCTCTTATCAGTGTAGAGGAGATGAGGGATTACCTTTATCACCACCTTTATTAAGTTACTTTAAGAAATAGCAGTGGTAAGGGCAAAGTCTTGGTGCTAAGGAGAAAATACCACCTTTTACCTTCTGAACATCAGATAATGCCTCTTCAGGCTGTGGAACGGAAGCAACTTTTTCTTCATCGACCCAGTTTCCCCACTCTTCTGCTGGTGCATTCCAATCAGAGCTAGGGTCAGCAGAAGAAAGTCCATCTACAAAGATAGAGAAGATTCTGAGGAACATTTTCATCCTTTAGAGGTGCTCTTTGAGACTTAAAAAATAATTTAAAAAAATACTATGCAGAGAACTCTCCCTGATACCAAGATATAAGGAGGCATTTCCCTGAATTTCTGAAAAATTTAAGTATTTTAATAATAAGATGTAGACTCTGACAAGCAGCGAGTCAGTTCTGAGTGCTTTACAGAGCAACAGGATTACAAACTAGACATAGCAACAGCTATCTAGATGCAATTGCTTCAGAATACTCATACAGACAACGTAAAGAAGGACAAATTTAAGAGAAGTTCTTTATCTCAATTTTTCCTACTTTGTGAAGAAATTGGGATGAACTGTGAATAACACTGATGTTTAGAAATAATTTAAAAGTAATTTATCTAAAAAGGTCTGACTGAGTAAATGTAATGCTTAATAAGCTTTGTCTAAGAAACTAATGGTGGGGCAATAAAGAAAAAAATACAGTCTTTTTAATAAAATATAACAATTCAGTTTCTGCACATGCAGCTAACTTCCTTGTATTGAACCTGATACACCAGCAAGGTATATCTATCTACATATAACTGAGAGCTGAAGTGCACTAATAGGAATGGGGAAGTAATTAAAGTTCAATTACTTGGTATCTATCAATAAACTACTTGATAAGAAGAAAGTATAGCCATAAACATTCCATGCCCAGAAATGTGAATAAATTACACTCCTGTGATGTAAAACTGATCACTTCCAAATGATTAATTGAAACGGGCTTCCCTCATCCACGAACCAGATAGAGAACAAGTTTTCGTATGATTTGGTACCTGGCAAAACTGGTGGAATCAAAGACTGCAACAATTCATTTTACTTCTGAAGTCATTAAACAAGGCACTGTTTTCTGAGAGAAGGTAACATGCAAGGCAGCTTTGGTCAGTTTGTTGACCAAGTTTTTAAGTCAGTGAGGTCAGCAGGCACTGTTTTTCTTGAAAAAGCATTCTTATATTTTACTGAATAAAAATATCAATCACAAGGCAATTCAAGAAGTAAACACCACAAAACTTTCCTCATGGGTGTGGTATAAGTTAGAGGTATTTATGTAAGATTAACTTCACTACATTACTCCTGCTAGCTCCCTTGTCCAGAGAGGCTGGGAAAAGCAAGTCTATTCTGCAATTAGCAAGGAAAGGGAAGAATAAGCATCAAGTTTATGTTTATAAACTCCAAGCAGAAATCACTGTTTTTACACACAAGAACTTCCAGATGCTTGCTAAACAAGGAAGTAAGACTAAAAGTCTTCAGTAAGGTACAAACATGTAAAGGCAAACTCAATTACTCTACTAATGCACGACTGCAAATGGCTAATGCAAGTAGCTATGAATGCTAGTAGTATATATGCTGTAGAGCTGTGGCAATTACAATTTTTGTTAATGATCATTTTAGAGGAACATACTTAACCCAGACCATTCATCATCAACAGGGGGCTGAGTGTGACTCAAATCCCATGGAAAATCAGAAGTACCAGCCTGAGAAACTGATTCACTGTTGGATCCTGAAAGGGAATAAATGAAATTATAAGTCGCAAACTTCCTGAATTATCTTAGATGAAGAAATTCAAAGCAAAGTAACAAAGGAAGACAGAAGACTGAAAAACAAACAAACAAACAGAGTCTGATTTCAATGACTATACAGAAAAACTATAAGCTCTTCAAAATTAAATATTTCCAGAAAACTAGGGAAAACAAAGTTAAGTCAATAGACTATGGGGAAAAAAAATACAGATTTTTTTTTTTCTAACAGCTTTTTTGCCTTGCTATTCACTGATAACTGCTTGTTACACAGCCCTCAAATATTTGACTTGGTAGAGGGGACTGTGGAAACAAAATCCCTCCCACTGCAAGCAAAGTTCAGGTTTGAGACCACCTGGAGAACCTGAACATCCACAAGCCTATGGGTCCCAATGAGATGAATCTCAGAGTCCTGAGGGAAGTAGCTGATGTAGTCACAAAATCACTTTCTATGATATTTGAAAAGTTGCAGCAATCGGGTGAAGTAAAATCCCTGTTGACTGGAAAAAAGACAACATCACACCTATTTCTAAGAAGGGTAAAAATGATAATCCCAGAACTAACAATCTCTCAGTCTCACCTCTGTGCCAGGAAAGACCACGGAGCAGATCCTCTTGGAAGCAACGCTAAGATACATGGAAGACAGGGAAGTGATACGGGAGAACTGGCATGGCTTCACCAAGGCCATAACCTGCTTGACCAACCTAGTGGCCTTGTATGACAGTGTCACTGCACCAATGGACAAGGGAAGAGCTACTATGTCATCTATGTGGACTTCAGTAAGGCTTTTGACGTGGTATCTCACAATATCCTTCTCACCTAATCGGAAAGATATGGATTTGATGGGTGGACTGTTGGATGAAGAACCAGCTGCAGGATTGAGTGCAGATGGTGGAGGTCAATGGCTCCACATCTGAATGGAGATCAGTGACAAGTGACACCCCCCAGGAGTTGATGCTGGGCCTGAAACTCTGTAATACCTTCATCAATGACATCAACAGTGGGATCGAGTGTATCCTCAGCAACTTTGAAGATGACACCAACCTGTGGGGTGAGGTCAACACATCAGAGGGATGGGAAGCCATCCAGAGGGACCTAGACAGGCTTGAGCAGCGGGCCCAGGTGAACCTCACGAGGTTCAACAAATCCAAACACAAGATCTTGCACCTGAGCCAAGGTAAATTCTGTTACCAATACAAAGAGGGGGATAAAAGGATTGAGTGCAGCCCTGCCAAAAAAAGACCTCCGGGTAATGGTGGATGGGAAGCTGGATATGAGGCACCAATACGCCCTCACAGCCCAGAAAGCCAACCATATCCTGGGCTGCATCAAAACTCTACTTTGTGCTGGTGAGGCCTCACCTGGAACACGGTGTCCAGATGTGGAGACCTCAGTACAGGAGAGACACAGACCTGTTGAAGTGTGTCCAAAATAACACCACAGAAATGATCCACAGAACTATAAGGACAGGCTGAGACAGCTGGGGCTCTTCAGCCTGGAGAAGAGAAAGCTGCAAGATGACCTAATAGCAGCTCTTCCATATCTAAAGGGGACTGACAGGAAAGAAAGGGACAGACTGTTTAGCAGGGTCTGTGGTGACAGAACAAAGGGAAATGGTTTCAAACTACAATAGCGGAGAGATTTAGATTGCACATAAGGAAGAAGTTCTTTTACATTAAGGGTGATGAGATACTGCAACAGGTTGCCCAGAGATGCAGCAGGTGCCCTGTCCCTGGAGGCTTTCAAGGTCAGGCTGATCAGGCCCTGGGCAGCCTGATCTAACTGTAGTGTCCCTCTTCATTGCAGGGGAGTTGGACTAGATGACCCTTAAAAGTCCCTTCCAGCTCTAAGAATTCTATGATTCTATGAATAACAGCATTCTGTAAGATTTGCAGCTGTCTCCTCAAAATGGAAAGCAATAACTTTACAACCCATAGAATTTCAATCACCTTGTGCAACTCTGCAGTTTCATAAAGAATAGCCTAAAATAAAAAGCTAGAAAAACTTGATCATTTGCACTATAGATAAAGCAATTAAATTATTCACTACTAAGAACCAAATTTTCAGTTCAAGTAAAAGTTTCCAGAAGCATAAAGGCAGCATGACAAACAGCAAGACCAATACCAGCTATGATAGTAAGTGTTAGACATTTAATATCATTATTTTAGAAAAACAGGGCAAGCAGAAACAATTCAGAAAAAAACAAAAAATTAAATCGTGAGACTAAAAGAAATTAGCCTATTTTATGATGAGACTTATTTATGAAATAAAGAAGTTTAACTAGTATATATGGTCCTATCTGGTTCACTCTAATTTATAAACTCTTCTGCAAAAGATACCTCAAATGACAGGAATCTTGCCACATTCTCATCTTTTGCCAGTTGGTCACAACAGAAATCAGTAAATATTCATTAGGATGGAATTATGACACTGTTGGCTGATGTACAAAGATGATGAATACACTTCACTTATGCTTCTCTCTGAATTAAATCTGGAATGATGCTCTTGCAGATGCATCACAGATCAGCCTTTCCCAGTTTAGTAACTGAATTTCCTTAAGTTTCAGAGTAGCAACTGAACTTGAATTCAAGTGGCTCTCTTGGAAAATTAAATTTTATTAAAATGCTTTGTCTTAAGCAAAAGGTCTTAATTGTGTAAGCCTTCATTAAGGGCTCTTCGGAAAGTATGGTGAATCAGACCTTGGTATTTACAATTTTTTTATTAAACTGGCACAGAAGTGCACAGAGAACGAAGCACTTGTAAGCTATAAGACAACAAGTGCTAGTTTTACAGTTTAAAGATGCAAACTGCAATACAAGTAAAAGTCAAAGCACATGAGCACTCAGCTAGCTACTTTCTAAAAGAAAATAGCCATGCCAAGCTCCACGGTAATTGGAGAAAGCAAGAACAGAAAACCTGACACACAATTCCTTTATTGCATAATAAATCACTGAAGCACTTATGTCAGTAGTGCAATACACAAGATTTGTTAGGAAGCCAGGTTTGCTCTCTGCAGCCACTTCATGCTTTAACACAAGAAAACTCTGCAGTTCAGTTTTCTCATCCATCCTGAAGAGCAAGGACTCGGGAATTTTATGGAACACATTTTTCAAGCAGAGCTTCAGTTTCATGAAGGAAAACAAATGAAGAAACCAACAATCAATGAACAGTAAAATCCCTCACAATTCTGGATAAACAGAGCTTCCTAGAAAGCAATTTTCAGCTTTTCATCTTGAGATGTAGCAATACCAAGCATTTGATTATCAATTTTAAACTTACTTTATTGCATTATTTGAGCATAATAAGAAAAAAGACAAAAAGCTTTCCAGACTTTCACAAAGCAGGTCTTCTACTTGTTTACATTTACTACTGTTTTTCAAAAGACCATTGAAAAAAGATACAAATTAATAATATTTGCAAATTCTATTTCCATCTGGTAGGGAACAGAGAGGAGGATCTTTGGAAGCATATACATACCAGAAACTCCAGGAGTTAATCCAAAAGAAGAGAAAGAAGTAGAATTCTGTTCAGAGGTATTAATCCTTGCATCTACCTTCCAAGCATCTGTGGGGAAATGTAGGGGGGAAAAAAACAACAAAAAAAAAACAAAACAAACTTCACACTGCTGGCAATGTTGAAGAAGTTCGCTATTTAATGATGAACAGAGTGAGAAAAACAGAGGAAGTTCTAGTCATGTTAACATTCTACAAGACTGAATTATTTTGATTATTAATGATAAAATCAGTGCTGTTAAGAGACATGAATGTGTGAACATTCAAACTGCAGTAATTTTCAAACCATCTTCCTCTCTCTACAGACTTTTCTATATGTAACAGCTTTTTTTTTTTCTATAAAATCTTAAGTTGATTGTGTTTTCAGTCCCATACTGCTGTAATTTTCCCCACTATAATCACCTGAGCTATTAAAAATCTTATGTTAGTTCTGTAGATTACATCTAGCTTACAGAAAATTGCTTATATGTAATATATCTGACAAATAGGAGATGCTGATTAAAAATCAAGATGTATTTCATTGACTCTGAAGCATAAAGCAGAAAACAAGACAGAATAACCAGTGGCACAATTGTGTCAAAAGAAACAGATGGTAAGACCCCGATTACAAATAAAAGCTACCAGGAGTTTAACAAGCTACAAAACAGAATAAATCAGGATGGAAAGGATCTCAGCAGGTACCCAGTACACCCTCCTCCTCCAGCTCTGAGGTCAGACCATGATGCACAGCATTCTATCCAGCTGGGCGTTAAAAACTTCTAAGGATGAAGACTGGTTACCCAAAAAGGCTGTGCAAGGGCTGCCTGACAGTAACTCTTCCTATTTATTATGTTGCCCCACAACGTCAGAGGCAGATGTTGGTGGTATGGCAGTAGAGGATGAACTCCCACCAATATCCCCTTACATCTGTTGCCATGTGTCAGGTATTAGCAGAGAGGCAGTCTGACAAAACATCATTTGACACTGTAGCACACATGAAATAAAGGTATGTCACTGAAATTCTCCACACCAAAAAAATTCTGACATTTATGGATGCTTCATGAATGTACATTTCAGCTGTGGCAAAAATGATCCGCATGAATTAGCTAATGGCAGTGATTGTGGTAAAAAAAAAACAACAGTATTTTGTGGCTGGGAATTTGCTCTACCGGAGTTGTTATACCCTTTGTACGTGATGTAGTTTCCACAGAAATAAAAAGGAGGCATTACTTTCGGAGCAACCTACACACAATGCCTTGTAGTGAAGAAGTTTCTGCTTACATTCAGTCCATATCTACTGACTCATCTTTCTACTGTACACCATTGTACAGTGGGTTCTATCTTCCCAGAAACACCTCACAGGTTCTAGAAGGCTGCTATTAGGTCCTCTATTAGGTCCTCCTGAAGCCTTCCTTTCCCCAGGCAAGATGAGCCTCATTCCTTTACCTTTCCCTCACAGGGCAAGTGCTCCAACAACTGACCATTTCTGAGTTTGCTGCATTCATTCCAGTAGATCAATAGCCTTTCCTCACAGGGGAGCCCTCACACTGGGTACAGTATTCCAGATTAGGTCCAAGAAGTGCTTAGTAGAAGGGGATAATTACTACCACAGTTGACTGACTGACTCCTATTAATACAGCCCTGAACACTGCTGGTGTCCACAGCTGCCAGGGCCCACGGCCAGCTGGTTCATTTCTATCTTTGTGTCCACCAGTTCCCTTCTTTCCAATGAAGCTTCTTCCCAGACTGTCATTCCCCAGCTTGGGTTTCCTCCTTCCCAGGTGCAGAACTTCACACTATATTTGTCCTTGTTCTAGCTTGGTTGGGCCATTCTACCAGCCAGTTTATGTCCCTCTGGATGGCACCCCTGATCTGGATGGCACCAGCTGGTTCCTCAAGGTTTTCTGTAATCTGGAAACGTGATGCAGGTTGCACTTCATCATCTCCTTCAGATCATTTACAAAGATGATAAAGGCCTGGGATACCCCATTGTCAGCCTCCAGGCAAAGTATGATCTCTGAACCTAATCATTTTTTCCAACTATCCATAGCTGAACCCCCTAACCTGGATACGGAACATGCTGTTAGAGACAATACTGAAAGCACTTCTGAAGTTATAGAAAAAGGATATCCACTGCTCTCCATCTACTAATCCTGTCATTTTACCAGAAGCAGATCAGCCTGGTCAAACATGATCTGTTCTCCATAAGAAAACAAGATGTTCAGTCAATAAGTAACACTGTATTAGAATACAAAGTACAGACTTATAGGATGAGGGGAACAGTCATAAACTAAAAGAAGGGAAATTCAGACTAGATTTCTGGGAAACCTTCCACTGAGAGGATGGTGAGGTGCTAGAACAGACTGCCCAGGAAAGCTGTGGATGCCACATCTCTAAAGGCGTTCAAGGTCAGATTAGATGGAGCCCTGGGCAACCTGATCTAGTGCCTGATTAAATAATTGGCAGCAGGTTTAGGATTAGATGATCTTTGAGGCCCCTTCCAACCCAAGCCATTCTATGATGTAAGCAGAATACAGCTTTCTGGAATATGAAGAAATATATAGAAACCAAAGCACACCTTTGCTTCAACTTGGCAACAATAAAGCTGCCAACAGAAATCCTTTCAACAGTCCAGATTCAGGTGCCACACTCCAAGATATGTGGGACAAATGCAATCTGTGTAGACTTATAGCAGTGCTTCTGACTACAGAAGAACAATGACTTCCAGAAGTGACTAGGATCTGAACAGTGGGAAAAACAATATTACAGTATCTACTAAATAAAAAGGCTGTTCTACAGATAAATGAAAAAAAAAATCTCTTATTATTCAGAACGGTGTAAGTAACAAAGGCTAAAAATTGTACTACAAAAGATTAAAAAATAATTTCTAATGAGAAAAAAGGGGAAAAAAAAATAATCAGTGAAACGCTAAATCTGCCACAAGATCTAAATACTCTTCTTTTCTGAAATCTAAACAAATGCCTGCCAAAGACATAGAACCATAGAATGGCCTGGGTTGAAAAGGACCACAATGATCATCCAGTTTCAACCCCCTGCTATGTGCAGGGTCACCAACCAGCAGACCAGGCTGCCCAGAGCCACATCCAGCCTGGCCTTGAATGCATCCAGGGATGGAGCATCCACAACCTCCTTGGGCAACCTGTTCCAGTGCTTCACCAGCCTATGAGTGAAAAACTTCCTCCTAATTCCTAACCCAAACCTCCCCTGTCTCAGTTTAAAACCATTCTCCCTTGTCCTATCACTGTCCACCTTAATAAACAGTTGTTCCCTCTCCCATTCAAGAAAGCCACAGTGAGGTCTCTCTGGAGCCCTCTCTTCTTCAAACTAAGTCTAGCTGGTTTGATTGTGTTATGCAACAGACCACATTAATGTTCCAAGAAATATGTTAAAAAAAAAGTTACATTCCACAAAGACTTAACCATGCAACTTCAGAGTTTTAGGAAAATAAGAAAATTGCTTCCTACAAATAAATAATTTTATTTCAGATAAAGTCCAGTCAAGCTGTAATCAGAAACACAGATGATGTTTCGTAGATGATAGATGAAGCCATCAGAACTTAGAAGAAACAGAAAATGCTTAGCTCACATTTCACTACACCATTCAATTATTCTAATATAATACATTAGAATATATATAGCAGCGTTAAGCTATTCAGGAATTCATTACAAAAAATTATGTAAGAACATTTAAGTGATGCAATTTTTTCTCAGAACAGCTTACCAATGGGAGTGAACAAAGAACGCTCCTTCCAGGGCCTGCTCACCAGGGTTACACCCCAGTCCTTTCCATTCCCGTTTGCATCTGCAGCATCTTGGGCCCAGGCAGATGTCTCAGTCTTCCTCTTCCCAGCTGTAGCTGAGGAAACAGGAGTCCATTTTTCCTCTCCTACACCAATCTGTGAGGAGATTTTTACAGGCTTCTCATTCCAGCTTCCACCATTTACTGTATGGCTTTCATTTAATCCTGGGGAAACTTTAATAAAAGCATAATAAAAACAGCATTTAAAATACAAACTGGACGAATAATTAAACAGAACTTTTTTTTTCTTTTAATTCAACAACAAAAGGGATAATTTCTCTTACATGGTGATCTGATGGTTTGTAGAGTCTCATGTACTGAGCAGAGAGTAATTTCTTTTTGGTAACTATGGTAACATACAACAGTTCTCTAAGCACAAAGTGAAAGAAATGACCAAGGAGTAGAAAATGCTTTCTGAATGCTATGTGGAAATAACTAGCAGCATAGCTATCATTAACTAGAGTCCATCAACTTAGAGGGAAAAGAACATGGTAAGACCTCACTAAGGTCACAAGCCTTGGCCTACAACAGTCTGCTGTGCCAAGGAATTACTAGTCAAGGCAAGTTTCATACATACTTTCAAGGACTCACTTCCTAAACATGACAAACCTTCCTCAAAGGGCCCTACCAGTTTTTTTTTTTTTTTTTAAGAAATATGCATCATAAAACAAGAAAACTGCCAATCTGCATGATATTTGTCTATCAAGAACATAACACAAATATTCAGCTACATCAGCATAACATGCTTACAAAAGCTACAGACAAAATATTTTATTTCATAAATAAATTTCACTCAGGCAGCAAAAAGACATTCAAGGCAGCATCACTGGAAAGGAAATTATTTGCTGAGTTGTTACTACATGTTCCTAGACAAATCCTATTTCCAAACACAGACATCTGTAACATCCCAATCCCTGTATATAGAACTACTGCTCTTTATCTACCCAACTCCAGAGCTGTTACATTCCGTCAATAAACATCTCACAGAAGACAACAGAAATAGCAAACACACAGGAACTATAGCATAGCTGGTAAAGCAACTGTTTTGCAGCCTTGCAAGAAGACAGCTGAAGTCCTAAAGTAAAAGTCTGATTATGTTTATCAAACTGTTCTCACATCACTTACATAAATTTTTTGTACAACCAGCAACTTTTCACAGAAATTACAGAAAACTTAAGGTTGGAATGGATCTCTGGAAGTCACTAAACTCCACCTTCTGCTAACTGATGTACGGTTAACTTCAAAGTTTTATCACTTTACTCAAGTTCTGGAAATCATTAAGGCTGAGAGTTCAAACCACCTCTGGGCAAACTTACTAAGAACTTTCCTTCTCATGCCCAGTCAGAATACTCCTTACTGCAACTTAAATCATTGCCTCCTACAGAGCTTTGAAGCTCTGTAGAATATGGCTTCTCCTTTCTGAGCTATGGTCCATGAAGTCAGCATGTGAATCAGAGCTCTCAAGAGCTAGCAGTGATGCACTCTGGACCTGGGTGCTTTCAATAGCTCATCTGTTGACTTGGCCTTAAACACAATGAGTGTTCTTGGTTAAAGAAATACTATGAGTGTTGGCTGTAAAAAACAATCACCTTTGTTCATAATGCCAAAATTTAATCACCACCATGTCAATGTCTCTTATCAAGAAGCCACTAAGATTCACCACCCAAATCATAGTCTAACATAGCGAAATTACACATATGACAAATAAAGTCATTCTCAAAATGAAAGCATTTACAGCACGGTTCTCAAAGGAGAATGGAAAGAGCTGAATAACCCAAGCATGCATAACATGCAATGAGTGCAAACTATGAAAATCAGGACTTATCTTTGAAATAAGTTAACATATATTAATTCTGTATGTCAGTAACTCATTAACAGAAAAAAGTAAGTTTGAAAAACTAGCACAAGGGGATTTTTAACCAGAGCTTGAGAATAAGCTTTATTGTTCTGTAAGTAACGTGTGCAGCAGATAATCTGCATGAAACTTCTAGGCACTTTTTGTTTTATACACCACAATAGATGTAAGATCACTTTCCACATGTTAAGCACCACCTGCAACTTAGAAATATAACATCTGCATAGCTAAAAAAGCCAACTGTATAATAGAGTTCTAAATTAGTAACCATGCAACATCCTGCACTGACAGTTTGTTTTCACTTCCTTAAAACACATTTCCAGTTAATTAGGATGCCTAGCAACAAAAACCTTTTACCTTGTGGAACTGACGATTCCCCCTTTGAAGGTTTAGAGCTGCTAACTTGCACATTCAAAAGAGTATCACCTGGAAAAGAGGTAGGAGACAGAGCTAGAGTATGTTTTTGCAAAGACCAGCAAATATGTAGCATTCATTATTTAGATGTGTAAAGAAAACACAATTATCAGTACCTCAAAGTAAATGAAGCTATTTCCAGGGAACTCAAGAATAAAAAAATAATGCTCTGTTTCTCATACCGTTGATTCTTATAGACAGATTAAACACTTGAAGACCATTACGGGCCTATACAGCCAGTAACTGCACATTTCAAATCATTCTAGCTATGGCTTCCTTAAGAACGAGGAGCAGAAATCCAAAACAGAAGCTGCAAGTTTCCAACCAAGGGAAGCTCTAAGTAGCTCAGAAACATAAAGCTATTTCTAACCTTTGTCTTACCATGAGAACACAAGACATAACTGATTCTTTTCATATTGATCTGGTACAGTGATACCTTAGAACATATGCACAGGGGCTCTGTCTAAAGAGGTTACAGTAGTCATGCACTGCCAGAAATACCTACAGCTGGAGTTATTTGTTGAAGATGTTTGTACATAAATGGATAAAATAAGGAAAACTGGAAACAACTGATCCAATTTTCAAAGAGCAAGCCACTGGTGCCAACAAGCATCAGTTAAAAAAAACAAATCATTAAAGCATGGAAGTTTCAATATATTATTCCAAAGTACAAGACAGTAGCTAGGCTTGGTCTTCTTGTCACTTTCCTAGAACAAGTTTCATGAAATTAGAGAGCCAAATGTATTGACAGGCTAAAAGTATGCTACAAAGCTGAACTATGCCTGTATTCTTCTACCTTCTGCTCAGCTACAGCCAAATATGAGTTCCCATGCCTACACACTCTTTAAACCCATGCAACTTTCTGAAACAACAGCAGCCACAAAAGCTTACATTTCCCTATCGAAACCTTAGCTGCCACAACTGACTACTGAACTTCAGCCAGATGCCCCACCACCATGAATCACTTCAATCCAGGCACTAATGAACTAGAAACTGAAACAAAAGTCTACATGTTAAGCAGTAAATGACCTCAGCAGAGAACTCATAGGCATGATCTTGCCACAAGGAAATAATCAGTAATTTGAGAAATTGGTGCTGGCTGCAACAGTGCTGTGGGTGAGTTTGAAGCTTCCAGGATCATCAAGGTCAGAGTCAGTGGAGCACAAACATGGGAGTAGAGATGTATGGCCTGCCTCTGCCATTTACCCCAGAATGCCTTCCCCTGAGCTCTCCCACATGAGTGGCTCAAAAAATGGTATTTCTGAACACTGAAAACTAATCTTTACATGGCTTGAAATAATCTTCTCTTGAGTTACATCTCCAAATATACCAACTATACTTCCAACACAGTCACTATTTAAGCATTCAAGCGTTTTCTAGAAATCTCTAAACCATCATACCTTTACTTTTTCTGAGACCAACTGGAAGTGATGGTGGGGGCATGAGTTGTTCAATGGATACAGCAGCTGTGTTCTCTATCCCCTGGAGATTTGATTCTCCTGAACCACCATCAGTCATCACCTTGTCTCGCTTGCGCTGCTGACGCTTTTCTCTATTACTGATTTTCGTTTCCCAAGCACCTAAAATGTTCCCCAAAGTGAAAACATCACAAAGTTAAAGAGAAAAAAATGACAGTTTTACCTTGTTTCCTATCAAGCTGAAGACTGAAAACAGGTTCAGTTTTAAAAAATAAATAAATAATCACTGACGTGGCAGTCAACTTCAGCATTAGTCTGAGAAAACGAGTGACTGGCCAAAGGTAAGTGTTGTTCTGGATGCAATGCAATAATCTGCCTTACAAAGCAAACATGGATAAAATGAGCTATTATTTGTGATTACTCTCAGTTTCTGTAAGTTTAACAACTTCAACTGCTTCACTAACAACTCAACAAACTTGTTTCAAAGATCAGATTTCCATTAACATCAGATTTAACAGAATTCCATAGGTATGACAAAATGAGTTTCCCATTACTGAATCACATGCAAGTAGTTCTTAAGTGGCACAGAAGTCAAAATAAACCTAACTACTATATTTTGTGCTCAGTACCTTCATCAGCTTCCTTTCCATCTAGACGTGATGAATCCGGAGCTGTTTTAGCATCTCCCTTTGATTTCTTTTTCTTCTTTGACTAGGGAAAGAAAAAAAGCATTATCTTAATTACTTAGCAAACACTACAGCAATTTAGATTTTCAAATAAAACAAACAAACAAAAAACAATCAGTAGAACACAGGCAAATTTGAATAGATTTTCCTTAAAACCTCCTGTGCAGACAGTTGAAAATGAAAAATGTACCAAAAAATACCGATTCCTAAACAAACTAAGATTGCTAAGGGACATGAAAGACTTGCACAGTATGCAAGTGTTAGGAGCAAGCACTTATTCTACAGAGTACAAATCCCAGAGGAAGAAGCTAAGCTGGGAGAGTTCTAATCACGGAGGAATATGTACTATTTGGCAGAAAGATTCCACTCTAGCAAAACGTGTATAGCGTTCTATGTGAAGAATAAAAGAATCATAGAATCATAGAATTGCTCAGGTTGGAAAAGACCTTAAAGATCACTGAGTCCAACCACAACCTGACTATACCACCCTACCTCTAAAAACCCTTCGCTAAATCACGTCCCTGAGCACCACAGCCAAACGGTTTTTAAACACATCCAGGGATGGTGACTCAACCTCCTCCCTGGGGAGCCTATTGCAGTGCTTAACAACCCTTCTGTAAAGAGGTGTTTCCTGATATCCAACCTAAACTTACCCTGGCACAACTTGAGGCCATTTCCCCCTCACCTGTCACCAGTGAGAAGAGACCAACCCCGCTCTCACTGTAAGCACCTTTCAGGTATTGGAAGAGAGCAATAAGGTCTCCCCTCAGCCTCCTTTTCCCCAGACAAAACAGCCCCAGTTCCTTCAGTCACTAAAGAAGGCCAGTGACATCTTTAAAAAAAGTTAAGAGAACTCCAGCATGGAAAATGACTTCAAAATTGCAACTATGATTGCAGCCCATACAATATATATACAGTTTGTTTGTTTATATTAAGGTTTCTACTGTCATTGCTTCTTAGCTATACAGTCAGAAGTAAACGAATAGGAACAGAGATGACAACCTTTGCCAGTAGTTTTGGTGCAACAGGTAGTTGAAGGAGGAAAAAGAAAAAGAAAAATGATACAAGAATCAAAAGAGAGTATAATATACAAAAGCCCCAGAATTCAATGTTGTGATAAGCTAAAGTGATGACAAAATGACTTGCTTGCCTTCTTGGAAAGAAAAGACAATGCTGAAAAGCTTTTCAATCTAGTGAAGAACTACTAGATAAATCTCAATGAAAAAAAAAAAAAGTGAGTTGTTAAAGAGAGAAGGCTATTTACTCAAATTAAGCTCCAGCTCTCACTGTTTCACATTTTTTGTATGAATATACTAACAGTATTCCCAGCATACCAGTGTCTTTCTGGACATTCAGAGCAAGCCTAATAACTGGGCAAAGCCTAATTGCCTGCTTTTCACTTGAGTTCAGACCACACAATTTGCAAGTCTTTGATATACTCTTTTTGAATATCTATCTCTCTAGGATTGCTAACAACCAAGTTAACACCACAGTTGCAGTAGATATCGCATGGCTCCAAACTGCTAAGTAATGTACATGCCTTTGAGTAGCATGCTCCAAAACAACCACATAGCTTCAACATTGGTACTGATAGCAGCACAGCTTGTTGATGCACCGCCACAGCTAATAAAAACACCACTGGTTGTATGTAGTGTTGTATCAACATACCTGTAGCACTTACAGAAGTGACCAGAGCACTTAACTCACTGCTTACTGCATAATATGCATACAAACAGAATTATCTTCCAAGTTTGCTCAGCAGACTACATTTACCCACGTACTGGCTATTTAGCTTCTGGAGTCTCCAAAAAAGTAGGGCCATTTTCAAAAGCAATCTGGGAAGAAGTGGTTCCAAAAACATGAATAACCCAGATTACCTGCTAGAGCACTTTCCAAGTAAAGAATTAAAAATGACAGCAGACAACATGAAAAACTATTATGGCTTGCTTCTTTCAACTTAATTTGAAAGGAGATTGGTGACTTTATCGTATATTCATTTTCCATTCTCAGCTACATTGAGATTGGAAGTTGAGAGATGTCCACAAAGCCATCACTGCTCATCTGTCCTTTGATACTAAGGGAACACCTCAGAAGTCATCACAGGTCTTTCAGATAGAGAAGCAGTCATCTTAAACAGCTAAGTTATAACTTCAGTTTCTTAAATAGCTTGATTTTACAGAGAAACAAATTTTACACTTCTCATGAAAATCCAATGTTTTGCAGGTTTGAAAACAAGGTTTGTTTTTCAAAAAGTCCATGATTTAAATATTGAAAAGATACTTGCTTTCTTAGCCTCAGTCACTACAGCTGAATCTCTAAAGCTAGAACTATAATTAGGTACCACTTATTCATCACCTGCAAAACTGAGTGCTGTAACAGCCATTATTATCTTGGTTACAAACTGACTGCCAAAGGTTAAAGACATTAAATGTTTTTGAGCAAATGAGCCAATCATTTTGCAAGAATCCTACTCATTCAAAGTGTCAGCTTCTGCAACACAGAAAGCTGCCAGTGTTGGGTCTGCCACCAGCCAAAGAGAACATGAGGAACTTGGCAGGCTGGCCAAAATTTAGGTCTGTAAAGCAAATGCTCCCACCCCAGTCCCACAACCCACAAGAACAAACTATAGAAAAATAAGCCTTTCTTCTTCATCCCCAATGGGCTGTTTATTTCTAATATTCAAGACAAGGCAGTTTTGTGTACTGACAAACAGAACAGGCTTCTAAGATCTTACAGTCTCATTAGAAAATACTTTTTTTGACTCTTTTTAAGTTCCACATACTAAAAACTAAAGCACTCTGTACCATGCAAGTCACTAAAATGGAAAAAAGGGAAGAAACCATTCAGTGTCGAAATGATGAACTGTATGAAACAACCACAACTGAGCCATCATCCAAAGCTTCCCCTCCTCACAAAGCAGAACAAGAAGCAGCATCTATTATGAAAAAACATCCACGAACCTCACAACGCTGAAAAAGGTAAGAAATACTGAAACAAGCAAAGTGCTGTTTTTCACCAAAAGCATATATTAAAGCACAGCAGTAACATAAAAATCATACCCTTCAGGTCACAGATTATTCACACATATCTTCACACACGCGCTGCTTAAATCCCAGCCATCAACTTACACCACCCACCTAAAGCCATACAAAGAAAGAACACCTACACAGGACCCCCAACATTCTCCTTAGCAGGCATATAATGTTACAAACACAACAGATGCCCCAAGAGGCTTAACCAAATAATTAGATGTCTGTAAAATTACACGTAGCTTACAGCAAGTTCTTGGGGCTGTTTTTAACTGAAGGGCAACAATCAATTCCTGAGGCAAATATGCTTTCCCAGGCTTCCTCAAAGAGCTATGAAAACCTAATCTGGGGAAGGAGCATAAGAATCTATGTACTGACTTCACAGAGCTGCAGCTTCAGTTTAACATTTCAAAATTCACATTACTATGCTGGCAATTTTACGGTAAGGCTCAAGTTGAGTATTTAAACACCTTACCTACTGGGAAAGCCACTTAAGATAAAGTGAAAGTTAAGAATATAAATGCAGTTACTCCTTTAGGATTCCATTTTGTTCTGCCCTTGAAAAAAAATCCACAAAGTCGATCTGATATGTGACTCATGGAGAAGAAAAAGAAGCGTGCTGCATGAAATTTTAAGGCAAAGCCATTTCACAGAGAAGCCTGTTTGCAATGATGAAAGCTTTCAGAGCTCTACAGCCAACTGACACGATACAGTTAACTCACAGGTACAGTCTGTGCTTTAGCCAACATACTAACTGCAAAACAAACAAAAAAAAAAAGTCAAGCAACTTAAAGAGCTTGAGCGAGCTAAACTCATTACAGTAACTAAATACTGTTTTCTGACTGCTTGAGCATACTAATTTCTCTTTCCAATACTCCTCAGTAAAGGCAAAGCAAACGCATTTTTGAAGAAAATGGTTCTATTAATTTATGCTTAAATATATCAAACGATTTGAGTTACATTACTTTGTCAAAATATGTGTATATCTATGTTTTTTTTTTTTTACACAGTGATTTTTTAATCAGCCCTATTACACAAGAATACAAAGAAAACCAACAACCTTTACCAGATCAGAACAAAACTGACAGCCTAGTCTTCACTGCAGCACAAGCCAGGATATCTATTACGCATCTTCAGAAATCCAGGCCAGAAGGAAAATTTCACATACAATGTTATCAAAAAGAACCAAAATAAAATTTTTGGTCAGAGGCCTACCATAAATCCACTTATGTTGCCTAGGAGGGAGAGCATTTGTGATAAAGCTAGAAGAGACTGGTCCTTAGGGGAAAAAAAAACAACAAACCAAACACTTAGTATAGTTACATTCTATGCAAAGCTACAGATTGTGCTTGGAAAAGGATGTTCTAACACAGCTGCTCAATTTGCATAACAAAAAGCTCGAACCAGACTTCAAAGCCCTTATTTGCCACCAGAAATTAAGATCTCCAAACACTAGTGGATACATCTGACAAAAGAAATAAGCAAGCACAAGGTCTCAATCCTTTCAATAGTAGTTCCTCTATTGTTGTGCCACTTAACAATACTATCATTACACTGTACCTCCACAGAAGCCAGCAATGATTAAACAAACTTAATTTCTCTAGGATTAACATTTCCAAATTGCTAACAACGTTATCAGTGTTCAGCATGGGGTTTGTTTTGCTTGATGCAAACGACCCATGATAAGGCATGATCTCAGAAGTTAAGAAAATACTGCTGGCTCTTTCCAACACATTAGATTAGTGCTCTTCATAGCAAGAAACACGTCCCCTTGCTCATATAGAAGCAGTAGGAATTCCAATCACAAGCAGAACTACACGATATTGAAGCGATGTGCATTAAACTTCCACATTTTCATTTCAAACCCATAACTGACCTTCTCATTCTTCTTTTCTGCATCCGACGGCTGCTTTGTATTTTCCTTACGGATGGGCTGTATCACTTCATCCTCAGATACATCAAGGAAAGACCGTCCATTAGGCTGCATAAACAAGAAGGGCAGTTAATAAAAAAAACCTGGAGAAAGCAGAAGCAGCAAAGCTTGAGCAACATAATTACCGAAACAACTGTTTGTTGACTGAGAAGTACCTGTGAGCACAGGGAATTTTGGATAAGGACTCGAGGTATTCGCAGCAATTGCACATTTACCAAATGTACAAATGAGAATGGAAACAAAACAGAAGTTCCTTCATTTTATCCCCGTTCTCACAGGAATTACTAATCAAAATGCAAATTTCAAGAAGTTACTAGCTTTCAGAACAGCTACATCTGCATGTGTTGCAAATTAAGTCATTAAATGAGCGTATTTAGCACTTTGTGGCAGTTCAGGAATGAGCTCGAATTTTTCTAAATTACTCCTAGCTTGAACAAATTTCTGCACTTTATTCTCCAAATCTGTGTATAACCCTCACTTCCTTCACAAGTTCAACTTCACAGAACATAGATCAGAAGTCAAACATGCAGCACCAACAAAGGCTATCCCCATTGTTCTGTTCAGACAGTCAGACTTTGTTAGCCTACCATTTTCCCCTCACATAGTAATAAAGGGAAGGAAACTGGCGTGTATTACTTTCCAAAAGTTGCCACGATAATGAAGTTAAACTCTGCACAGCCATTAGTCTGATCATCACCTTTGGCAGGAAAAGCAAATGCTTTAGCTTGCACACTGTCTATGCAGAAAGACAATAATCTAAAGTAATGTTAAAACAAATCTAAGTTACTGTTCCTATGTTACTGTGCTTGCAGAGTTGAAAGAATCTAAAGTATCATTCTGCTAGACACTAACCTAATTGGGTGAAAATCAATTTTCAAAGGTATTAATTGATACTGTGTATACACAAGTTTCTTGTTATTCATAATGATTTCTGCATCAAACTTTCACCTAATTTAGCATGATAAGCACAAATAACTACTTCACAGTTGCTTTACTGTCTGGGGCAAAAATGTTTCCTGTGTAAAAGATCAATTCAAAAGAAGCTTAAACAAATTCACGTATTATCATTATTTTGTTTATTAAAAAACATGAGGTACCTTACCTCTGCATTACACCACTCCCCACTTTAACTGGAATTATGTCTTGCCATGCTATATTATGCTTACAGAGCACCCTTGGCATGCTCTCACCAGAGCATATCATAGTATTGCTTACTGTAGCCGGCTAGCATGCCAGCTTGTTATTTTGTACCTATTAATAGAAATTGAAAGATCAGGTCACTCAACTCCTCCTTTGCAATAACCTGCCTTAAATTAGGCTTTTTATATCTAACTTGCAACAGATCCCTCAGCATTCTGAAAATGAAAGATATTTTCTAGAACTGCATCTCAGAACCATCCAGAAGTTCCTCTCCCAAAGCTCCCAGAACAAGGCTCCACAGAGACACCAAGGAGTTGACATTCAATCTTGGAAAATAACCCATAGCCAGCATGAGTTCTTGAACCTGATTTCCTTTAGATGCCATACAGCTCTGCTGTTAGTGGCAGGATGCCTTTTAATCTATGGCAATACCCACGATGTTTCAAGTCTGAAGGAAGAATGTGGGTTATTCAGCACTGTATCTAGAGAGTAGAGCTGCCACATCTGCTCTCAGAATTGCTTCAGAGATGTTCACAGCCCGCTGACTTCTTTTAGTTCCGCGCAGGGCTTTGCTTTGCTTCTTTGGTATAACATACATACCTTCAGCACGAAAATCACACTTTATCAACATTTCAATTTAAGTTTTAATGCTCACTTTCGAAAACAAACAGCCATTTCTCAGAGGAAATAAACTAATTCATACCCAGTAAGAACCCTCCACAAAAACTCACCCACTTAAAACCACTGACCACTTGAAACACTGTTCGATCATCTGATCACGTAAACAGCAGCCATCACAAGTACGTTCTAAAATCCATACTCTCACAGAAACCGCATTTCTCCCTGAATATTTGTAATATTTGCCTTCTCGGTGGAAGCTTTCCACATTTTATTCCTGCCCACAGATGAATCATAGACTTTTAAGTAAAATTCATGTGACCATTTTTGGATATAACAGTAGCAGAAGCTTCTCCATAGTATTCAAGGGCATTTCTTTTAAAAATGCAACAACAGCCTAAAAGGCAAAGCTTAAGACTTCACAGTGATACATACCCAACTTCCATCAACAATATTAATTCATCCAAATGCTGCAGTTTATTATATATCATCTTCTTTTGTCTGATTCAAACAGCTACAGGAAGACGTGAAATAATGTCAGAGCAGGAATGATGCTGCCTATAATATTCATTTCCAAACAAACTTCTGAACTTGCCTGCTGAACTTAGAACTCCACTGTTTAAATAAACCTTTCTCATCCCATATTCCCTATAGAGGGTGTTAAGATAATCCAGAAGTAGAATAAAGGTGTTGCTGAGATTGAGTGCTAAAATAAAAGTGTTCTTTCAATACAATACAGTGCTATGGATACCTCAGTTTCACACTTAAGAAAGCAGAAATGAAATTACTGTCATTTGAGTTTTACAGGGTCTTATTAGTCCTTAGTTACACATTATAGAGCTATGCCTACCGACAGTATTTTCGGCCAATGAAAGAATCCATTTACCACTATTTCCTATAAGCTTTTAAGAAAGCAACAAAGCAATTTTCCCTTGAAGCACCAGACAATCAGACAGCCTCTCTCCTCCTGCAATCTGACAGGCACAGCATGCGAGTATCAGTTGAAAGTATGAAAAAGCCTTTATGCGGCATATTTCTAGGTGCAAAAAGCGTAGTCCAAGAAGTTCTTTCAAGGAGGCCAAATAGAAAGCTTTCGCAAATGAATGCCAACGCCTGTACAGAAAGCAAGCATTAGCATGTAGCCTTTACTATACAGGTACACTTCAACCTACAGGAAATAAATTGCTAGTTTGGTATTTTTGTGCACACGTAAAGAGATTTTTTTAAAATTATTTTTTACAAGCTATAGCAGAAAACAGAAGAGGATTATTCTTAAGTTTCCATGGCGTTTTTCAGATTGTGAAGATACCACCTAAGAACAGATTCCACCTTTTTCTACTGAAGGTTTAAGAAATGTTAATGAATGCTAAACCATAAAGCTTCATTTTATCTCAGTCTATCCACAGCAAGTAAACAAACAGAACCCCATCACTGCTGCTGCAACCAGTCCACTCAGCACTACTGAACTAAATTTATTTTACTAACAATATCAGTTAGATTGTACAGTACCCATAAAAGAGCTGAACAGAGCTAAACTCATGAAACAAGACAGTGATATTCCTCCTTGGAAAGGGTACAGCAAAGAATGTTTCTGAGCCTGACTGACGAGAGTTACGCATCACTGTCATACAATGAGCTCAGTAACTCTACATTAAAGTAACCCTACAGCTTTTAATTAGACATCTGGAGTGCGCTTTTTAATGCTGCAGACCAGTTGCTCTAAGCTTTCTGTAATACCTGTAATGGAAATCTAGACTCTGGTATGGCAAGCCCTCTGGTAAATCTACTGATAATAGGCTTACTCTTTTTCCTCCACAGACCTCATCACCAGCAGCACAGTATAGAAAAAATACAACATGAAAACCAACATGCAGCCTTTGGTAGGAATTTCTGTTCCATTTTTAAATTCACAAAGTTCTCCTGTAAGTTCTTCATTGTGAAACTAAGTCAGAAAACACCGGGACGTGCAAACACCAGTTGGTCCTTATGAGCTTACGTTGGGTAATGAGCACAAGGCAGGCCTATTGAACTTCACTGCTGTTAGAAACTTATTTGCACTATAGTTAATGATTTAGTTTATGCATTTTCTTTTTTGAGAAAGTTGTTTCCCACCCCCCCCAAATTTTGCATGGAAATAATGGTTACAGAGCACTATGAAAATAACTTTTAAGATCTTAAGAATATAGAATGACAGCTTCACAGCTAAAAAATATTTTTACTCTTTTCTGGATGTAAAGCTGTTTGCTCTTACATAGCCTCAATTCTTACTATTTTGCCTGAGAAAACCAAGCCTGAAACAATACAATATTTATACTCCCTAAAAACGTCATTAAAGTTTACATACAAAGCTTGCTTTCATGAAGCCCTATACAGCAGAGCACTGTCAAGTTAATGCTGTATTTCTTCACTGCCTACTGTTGAGAAATTTCTCAGCCTCCCCAGTCATGCCTTGCAAGAGATAGCATTTTAATTCCAGTATAAAAACAGAATAAGCAAAACGTGGATTATTTCTGAGAACAGGCACTATTTTCAAGAAAATAAAACAGATCTGTTAAATCTCTTCACCTTTCAGGAGGATGAAAAGTGCTGTATCTTTAATATGTCTTCTCCAAAATGGAGACCTAGTAACATTTGAAAAACTCTGAATCACAGTGCTTCTTCCTTTTGGTACTCTGCATTTAACCTCCTGCAACTTGCACAAACAGCTCCAGCAAGTTTCAGTAGCTCACTGCTCAAAGACATCTTGGTGATGCATGGAGACTTTTGCACTGTTCACAGGAAGCCAAAACTAAAATACCTTAAAAAAAAAAACAATAAAAAAAAAAAAAAAAAACAAAAAACCAACAAAAACTTCTCAAGCCTCAAAATTGCCACAGAATCAAACAGGGGTACAAATTCCTCTCGTACCTCTTTTTCCAGTCATAGGCAAATAATTCAGATTTTACAGCGCAAAATATGAGACATGGTTGTAGCAGGCAGGGGACATCTGCTGCACTTTCATTCCTATAATCCATTTGGACATAAATAGGATTACAAACATACCAACAAAATAAAAGCTATTGAAGCAATTCCTTCAAGTCCCTAACCTACAATTGCCAGGAGCTGATAATTTCTGTCATCTATTAATTTTGTCACAAAAACACTGTCAAAGACACCAGGCTCCCACAGCACATATGGAGAATTAAAAAAAGACAGGAACGATCTGTTTTTAAGGGGCTTCTCAGAGAGATTTCCTTATTAAAGGAGATGATCCTTACTGTACCAACTAAGTCAGACATACTCCCACCGAGGGAAGCTCACCGCCAAACCGACGTTAAGGCGTTCTGTTGAAAAGACGCCACAAAACGCCTTCAAGTTTGAATCACTGCAGCTTTTACGAGGCTCGTAATGCCGCCGTCTGTACCTGCCCGGGCTGCACCTCCTGCCTTAAAATTAAACCAGAACGAGGTCTCCGCTGCCAGTTCCCCACCCAGCAAGCCTTTAGATTAATAACGATTAAAAAAAGAGAGAGAACTATAAATACTGCTTTCGTGTAATTCGTAGAACCATCAGAACGCTTCGAGAAAGCAGCGCTGCATTTCTCACTCACTACCAACACGGCGTTCTCGCGCCTCGCTGCCGCTCCGGGCTCTCGAAGCAGCGCCGTGCCACAAAGCCCACACGCAGGCGATGCCAGCCGGGCTCACGGCGCCCAGCCCCACGTCTAGGAGCAGCAGCGCGAACTGGTCCCCAGAGCCCCAGCCCCTCACCCTCGCCGCTTTCTCCTGCAGCTTCTTCTTGTTCCTCTTCTTCTGCTCGTCGCCTTTCAGCAGCCCCGGTCCCGGCCCCGCCGCCCTGCCCGGGCCCCCGCTGGCCGTCAGGGCCACCGCCTCATCGCCCTTCCTCTCGGCCGCGCTCCGCGCCGCCTTCTTGCGAAGCCCTCCTCCGCAGGCCGCGGCCAGGAGCAGCCCCAGCAGCGCCAGCCCCAGCGCGGCCGGGAGCGCCAGGGCAAGCCAGGTGGGCAGGCCCTGGGGGTCGAGGCCCAGCTCCAGGCCCAGCTCGGTGCGCAGCAGGCCCAGGCCGCCCGACAGCACGTCCCGCACCCGGGCCGCCGTCTGCTCGGCCTGCTGGGCCGCCGCCTCCTGCCAGCCGCCCGCGGCCATCGCGGCCCCTCGCCCCGCAGAGGTCCGAAGCAGGAGCGCTGCGGAGGGAGAGCTCAAGCCGAACGCATCGCGGCCCCGAGAGAGCAACCCGGAGGAGACGCGCGGAGACTACGCGGGACGCGGCCGCCCCCGCTCCGAAAGCGCCTGGTCTCCTCCTCTTCCTCCTCCCCGCCCTCCGCCCTGCGCCAACGTCACCGCCCCGCCGGCCGCCTGCCGCAGCGCGACGCCGCCATCCCCGCCCCTCAGCAGCCGCCCTCCTTCTGCTCCTCCTCCTCTCTCCACCCAGTCCTGCTCGCAGTGGAGACGTTGCAGGGGGCGGGCGGTCTCGACGTGGCAGCCGGCGGGAGGGAGCCGTGACCTTCCTGCCTAGTGAACGGCGGGGCTGCTTCCCCCTTCGTGAGCCGCCTTTAATTCGCTTCGCCTGCAACACATCTCAGGCGTCGCGGTACGCGGAACACTGGTTTGCGTCTGCTCTCGCCACTCCCTGTTCTCGGCCTGTAGATCCTACAGGGTTTTGTTCTTACGGCTCCAGACAGGATAACCTTCTTGGGCCTGTCAGGCCAGAGAATGCCCCAGGGTTCTACGACTCCTGAGGTTGAGTCACCAGCCCCGTGGGAGTACCCCTGGCTCAGAGCTCAGCGTATCCCACATGCTGTGTGCACATCAACACATAAGAACAGGTCCCGGTGGGAATAGTGAGCACCAAAGTAGCTGAGCGCAACCTCAGCACCATGGAGATTGGCTGCCCAGAGAGGTTGTGCATTCTCCTCTGGAGACATTCAAGACCCATTTGGACACCTACCTGTGCAACCTGGTCTAGGGACCCTGCTTTGCAGAAGGGTTGGACTGGATGATCTTCAGAGGTCCCTTCCAGCCTTTACAATTTTGTGATCCTGTGATTCTATGGGACAGGCAGGTGGATACCACTTCATATCAGGCTTGCACTACAGCCTTCCAGTAGGCCTTCTCTGGTGCAGAAAACATTTTCAAAGATGTCACCAAAAAATAGATGTTATTTTGAAATATTTCAGCCAAGGTAATATGACAACAAAGATGTTTTCTAAGAGCTCAATGCCCACAGATGGCTTAATAGTTGTTGAGCTTTATGTAAGTACAGCTGAATGAAAGGCAATGGGAGGTTTTTGTGTTGGAAGGAACTCTCCAGATTCATTTCCCCATGCACATTAAAGATGGACTCTAAAAAATGTGACCCCCAATGTGTGCCTTTTTTTCAGAAATCTGGTCTCACAGTGTCCAGGGTTCCTGCAGGGGACAGAGCACCTCCCCAGTGAGGACTGGCTGGAAAAGCTGGGGCCATTCAGCCTGGAGAAAAGAAGGCTCCGAGGAGACCTTGTTGTGGCTTTCCAGTATCTGAAGGGTCCTACAGGAAAGCTGGGAGGGACTTTTTATAAGGGCAGGTAGCGACAAGACAAGGGGAAATGGCTTTAAGCTGAAAGAGGGTAGATTTAGACTAGATATTAGGAAGAAATTCTTTACTGTGAGGGTGATGAGATGCTGGAACAGGTTGCCCAGTAAGGCTGTGGATGCCCCCTCCCTGGAAGCATTCAAGGCCAGGCTGGATGGGGCTGTGAGCAACCTGGTCTGGAGGGAGGTATCCCTGCCTATAGCAGGGGGTTGGAACTAAATGATCTTAAAGGTCCCTTCCAACCCAAACCATTCTATGATTCTGTGAAAATTATTAGTTAGATAGGCACTGATCTGTACTGCAGGATTATGGATGTGAACCCTAGGAGCTGGCATGGTTGGCTTCATGAGAACTACAGCTTGGCCTTCTGCAGCGGACCTTGCTGGAAAATAATGGCATGCTCCATCTTTTCTGTTCGCTACTTTGCTTACAGAGAGTGTTGGTCTCTTGAAGTCTGAAATGAAGATTTAACAGGATACTTGAAATACAAAATGTAACAATATTTACTTAAGCAGCAGAATGATAGATCATACTGGTTTTGTATGCTGATAATTTTATTTGTAAAGCCAGTATATTTTTCATACACAAGTATTTTATATAATTTTAAATCCCTTAGTTTTCAGCAAAGCGCTCTTAAAGTGCTCTTAAGTTCATGGTTTTTTTTTACAATGTCATCTTTAAACTGGCAATCAAATGCTAGTTTTCTAATGGAGTACAGTTTGAATGAAAAGTATTGCTGGAAGGAGTGGTAGCTACTGTTTTACTAATAGACATTTATATTATTCTCGAATATTAGTTAAAAGCCATTATACTTTGTCTTCTTTGCTTTTGTTCTTTCCATGCTTCTACGCTTCAGCAGAGACTATGCACTTGTTTTGGAAAGCTATTCTAGTACAGAATGTTGCACAACTCAGCCACCCTAATTTGCCAAATAAATTCATATTCTGTAAGTAGTTTGTTTCTGATGTTGCCCTACATAACTAGAGTTCTCAGAATAATGATCTTGTCGAATCATAGAATTTGTCTGAAGGTGGAAGAGACCCATAAGCAGCACTGACTCAGGCTTCTGGCTCCACACGGGACCACCCAAAAATCAGACCATCACTCAGGTAAAATGTTTTTAAAGGCACGAATCGTAGCACATAGATTTGGTACGTTTTTGCTTTACGTAGGCAGGAAAACACTGTGAGAACCTTCAAAGTACAGGTGATAAAGACCGACTAAGTTTTTTAAATGCGGCTCCGTGGCACCACCAAGTGGCAGCACCGTGAATAGCAGTGCAGTCTTACGTTGGCGTAGAACAGGTAGCAGATTCCCTATGAACATAACTTATTTCAGTTTGCTTGGGATGATGAAATAAAATAATCTAAAGCTAACAATCTTTTTATTCCGAACTAATGTGATACACTAGCAGGTAGACATGAAATTTGTAGCAGACTGAAATGTTCTGAAGGAAATTTTGATGACATTAAAAGTGGAAGAAACACACATACTGCTCTGACTATGAAAATCAACGAAAGGAAACTAAAGGATAAGTTCTACTTCGTACTAATTTCTATAATAACAGCAGATTAATATTAATCTTAAAAATTTCTGAATGGATTTGACCGAACCTACCCCAAGGATTCTTTCCAGCAGTGCTGAATATAACATATTTCTCATATTGTTCTACAAAGAATCAGAGCAGAACATTGAGCAACACATTACAAGAGAGAACATAATGAAAAAAAAAACAGAAATAAATAAAGATAAAAGTTAATCTTTTTTTTTTCTTAATTTTTCTTTTTTTTTTTCTTTTTTTTTTTTTTTGTAATCTCTCTTCTGCCTGTAAATGTTCCTTGTTTTACCACAACTGTTATTAGACATCACCTACATAATGCCTTTCCATGACTCTAAGCATAAAAGGAAAATGGTTATTACAAAATTTAAACTAGCAGAAAAGTTTTATGGAGGAGTTCACAGAAGATGTGCAAAACATATTTAAATCTCAGTACCTGCTCTTTGATGTGGTGTGTAGAAAAACTACTGCACTCTCTAGAGTACTGTGCCTAATACATGGAAAATCCTAAGGATTTCTTTATCCTGAAGTAAAGAAAAGTTTTCCAATCCAACAACCATTATCCTTGGCAATGTTAATAAATAACCATAAAAGGGTTGGGCAGTCTGCATTCGGAGCTGTACCCAGGGAAATTACTTGTGTGGGTCAGAGCTGGGCTAAGGCTCAGCCCAGGCTGAACATTAGGGTTAAGGTTTGGGCTAAGAACAGTAGGGTCATTACACCTAGATGTGTGCTTAGGATGGGGCTACAAAGGGTGGGCAAAAAGGGGTAATGCACAGGAAGTAGTATTCCCTGAGGCCTTTTACATCTGGGCTGCGGTTGGGCATGCTGGGGAAGGCTCAGCTGATGACTAGTGTTAGAGTTAGTGTTGGTGTTACAGTGTAAGAGATACACTGCAAAAAATAATTCTTTGAGATCTTTTTCATCTGGAACTAGCTTGGAGTTTGAAACAAATGCTCAACACATCCTTTACAGTCATACTAAGAGTTTTAAGGGCTCAAAAACTGAGAGTTTTAAGAGCTGAAACAGAGTTGCCATAGGAATTTTATTCTGAGTTCTTAATCATGTTGATTATGGCTTGGAATCTTTGGCCTTCTTAGTTGATGCTGTGTGTTAAAGCTCAGAATATAGTTAAGCTTAAAGACAGAGAACAGACAAAATCTTGATCTCTGGAGCGGACCAGGAAAGGGGCTGCAAAAAGTGTTTTTGTTTCTCACATGGGTGATGATTAGAGAGCTTGGGCTAAGTCTCAGTTCTTATTGTTACGGACCTGGTCATCTTTAGAGCTGGAAGAAGGGAGAACATTTAAAGCTCTGTAGTGGGATTGGAAAGGTCAGAGGACAGCAGGGATCAAAAGAATTGTTTGTTGAAGGCATAGTCTCTATCTGTGGTTGTTGGGTATCGGCTATCAGCTATCAGCTGATACCTAGGTTTGGGGTAAGAGTTAGAAGAGATGCTGAGACTCCCAGCAATAATTGTCTGGAAATGATCTGTTGAGGTGAAGAGGAGCGTATCAGAAGTGTTCTTCTCTGAGGTCTTTTTGACCTAAGCCATGGCTGGGACCCTATGCTGGGCCTTGGTTGATGTGAGAACATATTTATCTGGGCTACAGCTAGGATATTTGGGGCTAAGTCTCATTCAACATGTAGATTAAGATCTAGGTTAAGGTTAGAGGTACAAAGCTCTAGTTGGAATGGATTTCAAAAGAGACTGCAAAGGGAAGAAGTCGTGTGCAGATAAAATTAATGCCTGAGACCATGCTCCTCTGGGAAATGCCTGGAGCTATTGTGCTAAATTTCAGCTGTAGCACAAGTTTAGAGTGAGAAAGTTTGTGTTTGGAAAGAGAGAAAGCAGGGAGCGAGGCTGGAAAAGATCTGTCATGGGAAAGAGGCATGCATACAGAATTCTCACATAAGGATATATAAGTCTGGGCCATAGCTGGGGTATTTTAGGCTGGGTTTCCACCAGCATGTAAGTTTAGAGTTGAGAGACAAAGCATAGGGCTCAATTTGAAGAGAGTCTTGAAAGCAGCTGTTGAAGGAAGGTGTAGGCTGTGAAAAAAAAAACGTAAAATGAAATGTAAAAAAATACTTGTGCCCTCAGGTCTTGTTCATCTGGGCTGTGATTGGGTGACCTCTGTTCTCATAGTAGTGAATGATTTCAGTAAGTCTGGAGACAGTTTCAGTTTCCTTACTGCAGTACCTGAGAAAAGGTTTATTTCCCACCTAAGGTAAGTAGGCCTTTCAGTTAAAGGATGAGTATTCCATACCCCGCTTTTACCTTGGAAATTCAACTCATTTATTTTTTCTATCGACACATTCATCTTTTAGGGTTCACGCAGAGTCTAACATCAAAATTTACTGCTAAGGAATACTGTCTTCTTCAAAGTATTTATTAATTTTACATTACTTTTCATGATAGTGCATGTTCTTCTGCATAACCATATCATGCAAATATAGAAACATTCTGACAAAAATCATGACCTTAATTCCCTCTATGAAGTATAAGTCTCTTCTCATTAAACCTTTAACATAAATAGTGTTTAGCCATCAAAACTAAATTGCTGTTATGACTGATAGAGCTCATGATCATCTTGGGAGGTGAAAAACAGTTTGGCAGACAGTTCACATTCAAATTTCTATCAGCACTAAGCAGTAAGCACTGAGAAAAATAAATATCTAAAGGCTTGCTACCCAGCTGTGAAAAAAAGTTCAAATTAACACAAAGCAAAACACGGAATTATAGGCCCATTAACTTGTGTCTGTGGTTATACAGAATTGTTTTCTGTATTTTTTCAAGTGAACATTGAATATTCCTTGTAATAGGTCTTCTAATATTTATCTTTGGAGAGTTTTCACAGCTTCATTTTGTAGGCAAGGCAGTTTTCCTAATAGAGCATTTCAATCAAGAAGTGGTTGCTGTTCATACAGATGGAACTGAGTTGGCTTGAAACCATGTGCTTCATTTATTAGCAATGCAATTGCAGAATCAAAGTGTGCAGCCCCATTTGTGCAATTACCCTATTGCTCTACAGTCAGCATTGCTGAGTCTCCAGTGCTTTCAGTACCTGAGCCAGCCAGTAACAGAAGCAGCAGAGACATCAGCACTCAGACCTGCTCAAGCTCTTTTAGTTGTTTCTCTGGATTCTACCCTAAAAAATGTTATAGGCTTGGGCTGGTTGCAATTCTGACCGAGAAGTCACTAGGAGTATTAAAAAATACCAAATGTTACCAGGAAACTGCCATTCAAGGAAATGACAGTCACTAATGGAAGTGTCTCCATTTTAGTTTGATGTACTGTAGCTGGGGTTCTCATAGGAATCTGGATCTGTTTCTGAATCAGTGTCCTTTATGGCAGGTTGCTGTGAAGCCTGAGCAACCTTAGCTGTGGTCTAAGATTACCACAGAGAAGACCTGAGAAGGCAGCTGTACTCTTGGAAACCCAGAAAACCCTTGTCTGAGCTAGCATGTCATGGGTTTTCAGTGCCTCTTCTAGCAGGGGGAAGCTGAATAGCCCCTTGGGAGGAGTAAAAAACAAGTCAGTCATGAAGCAATGAATAATACATGGAGCATATGTGGATTCATTCTGCACTGTCAGTGCTAAGTCTGGCATTTCCCCACTTTTGGGTACTGGATTTGGCATTCTTAGCTGTTCTTAATGCTAGAATTTCCATACCAAATTAGACTTTTTAGAAAATAAAATAAGAAAAAAAAGTTCACCTAATCATAAAATCTACTTCAGAGGCCTTGCTGAAAAACTTAGCTTCATTTAAAATTCCCTGATGACTGATTCTCTGAAAGATTGCCCAGAAGGTTTTGTTCTGTAGAGCTCAGTAAAATGACCCCAGGGCTGGCTGCAGTCATGCTGTCCAGATCTCTTATGTCCATACTGACTAGATCGTGCTTCCAAGTTTTATTTGGGTACCACGTGACATGCCTGTGACACTAAGACATAACTGCTGTTTTATGAAATTATTATTGTTTTTAGGTCAAACCCTCTAAAACCATATGGGAGCTGTATTGAAGAATGAAACTGTGGGGTATGCTTGTATGCTCTGCTGTGCGCCTTAAGGCTCTATGAATATGTTTGAACTGTGAAGACCATAGCTTAAAGAAGCCAAACATTATAAAGCAGTGCTTGCAGTAAGCTGCTCTGAGCACACTGCCTGCATTTTCATGGAATCACGGAATGGTTGAGGCTGGAAGGGACCTGTAAACATCATCCTGCCCAATCTACCTTCTGAAGCAGGGCCACCTAGAGCAGGTTACAACCTACAGCACGTTCTTCTGGTTGGAAGGTTAGTTACAATGGTCCAAAATAAAGCCTGAATGCAAACTAACGGTTAAGGAGTGTGAATGCTCAGAGTAAATTGTTCACATTTAGTCTTTTTATTTATCTATCTGTCCAAAATGTGTAACATAGGTACTGAGAAATGTTTGCTTTTGAAAATTTCGTCCTCAGTGTTGGCCAAGTTCAACGTGGAAGTCCAAAGCAGCACATGAAAGAGGCCATCTAGATTTCTGTGAGGTCTCATGCATTAACTTCCAAACCAGTGCTTTTTGTTAAAGTTTCTGTGTGTGGCTTTGATCTAAACCAGAGCACTATTATGCAAAACACACATATTTAAAATTACACAGTAAATTAAGGCTGGAGGGGCCCATCTATTCCCATTCCTCGCTCGAAGCAGGACCGATTATGAACTTTGATCAGGTTGCTCAGCTTCATCCAGCCAGATTTTGAAAATCTCCAAGAATGGAGAGTTTTTGAGTTCTCTGCTTTCAGATTCCAGGACTGGGCCAGATTTGTGGAAAATGTTATCTTTGTATCCCAATTGAATTTCCTGTGACGCAGCTTGCTGCCATTGCCTCTTGTCTTTCTGATGTACACATCTGGTAAGCATTGGGCTCTGTCCTCTCCACAACTCTTTTTTAGTTAGCTGAAGACAGCAATTAATTCTTCCTTAGACATCTCTTCTAACCAAAACCAACCTCCTATCATTTCCTCTAGTCTTCTAGGTATTGATAAAATACTGATAAAATAGTGAATTTTATACCAAGAAAACAGACTTACAGAGCCTGCAAATCAGTAAATAATTATCAGTGTAAATAAAGGGAAGGCTGGGAATTAATAGGTATTTTGCATTGAACCAGAACAGAGGGGAAAGTGACAAAAAATGAATATTGGCCAAAATGTGAAACATGACTTTTTGTCCCGTTTCATTTAGAGCTACCTCTTTCTTTTAGTCTTGTTTTCATTTTAGCTTAGACTATTTTTAAAATGAGAAAATGTTCTTTTGAAAGAAAAATTCATACTTTAAAGCTTTTGGCATTCCTGAATATTTTTCTTTATTGCAAAGAAGTTTTTTCAGCCTATATGGATTTTCCAGTCTGTCTTCTATTTAAAACTGCTGGTCAGCAGTTTGACTCAAATTCATGAACATTTTCCTTTAGTTCTATTTTTATCAATTCACTATTAATTGATTTTGCTGCATGCTGAACTTTAAGAAGCATTTTATAGCTCCCAAAAGGTGAATAGGCCTAACCATTCCATTAAAAAAAAAAAAAAAGGAAAATGTAACAAGTCACAGATGTTTAATTCTAGATATTTTTCAAAGCATACCCGTGATAATGAACTGATACGACAAAGGTGCTGCAGACTGTGCACCAAATTTCTGAGCAGCATCCTTGCTTTCTACCTGCAATGCCTATTGCTTCTACATGTCCTTGTCTTCTTTTTTCCATTTTATTTTTAAGTCTCTGAAATTATACAAAATACTCAGTCGCCTAGTCTAAAGACCACCTTTTATGATACTTAGTTTTATTACATGTCATTCATGGACAGCATTCAACAATTGCTGTCCCATTTTTACTGTGTCTAAAATAGACATTCTATTTCCTGCATTAAAATTATACTCTCAAATCCTCTCATGAAGTGTGGGATATTCTTTGGGGAATTATACTGAGCAATAATAAGAAAATATTCTCAGGATATCAGCAGTCTGTGTGCATTAGAGAAGAAATAACAGATGCTTAAAAATCTTTACAAGACAATGGACTCCTATTAAAATCCAAGGTGATGCAATTAAGCAGATGCCAAAGTGCCTCTAACAGTTACATGCAATTCCTAATGCTGATGTCTGGATAGTTACTTTAACTATTTGTTTTTATGGTGAACATTTTTTTCTCAAAGTTCTCTGGGATAAATCCTTCTAAAATACATCATGTCTTGCAATAGCACTTGAACAGTAATGGAGAGACTTTTTAAAAGGCCAATGGATGGTTCATTTATTCAGCAGGGCACAGATGACATTCTTAGTGCTCCTCACTGGGTGTGAGTGTTTTCCCCAACGTTTTGAACCTTTACTCCAGTTACTGCATGTATGTGTTGCATCTTGCTTTTGTCCTGTCTGAGTTGCAATGCAAATTCTTCAGGGCAAAACTGTATCTTTTTTGATGTATCCTTACCAGTTTATAGGGTCTGGTATGCTGGAGTCCTGTTCTGATGCACTGTGGGACATCGCTGCATTGTTGCTTTTAGTAACTGTTTTAAAACCTGAATGGATCAGTCTGGCTGGGAAAAGCATAAAAGAGGCTCCGTCTGCTCCATATGTTAGCAAAGAACAACATTCTGAGATAAAGAAAGAGCATTTGACTCGGTGTACTCTGTCTTTGGCTCTTCCTTAGAGATCCCTTATCTGTCTTGACTGCTAAGAAGTACTTGGCACATTTCCAGCCTGGTTGGGTTGTCTGTGTGAGCCTGAAAAAAAAAAAACAACCAACTTGCAGAAATCTAATGAGCTCTTGGAACTGTCTTCTTCTGAAGGTGAGAACTAGAGTGTTTAATTCTCAGAAAAGAGAAGATGCTGTGGTGCTGGAGAAGGGCAGATTTGGACGAGCAAGAATCAGACTTACAGTGTCAGGAAATCATCTGGGGTGACAAAGAAAAACCAAAACAAAAAACAGCCCTTTCATCTGGTCCCTGAGCTCCCTTCATTATCCTCAGCCACGGCAGCAACTTGCAGTCCACTGGGGTATAGGGGAGAGTGAACGCTTCATTAGTAGTAACGATGACTCTGAAAGTGGCTTATTGCCTTATATTATCTGGTATCATGATTAGTTACATTGCATTTTGCCACAGACTGGGAGCTCTGTATGTGGTTGTTAACATGCTGCAGTAAAGCATTTGAAACAGGATGTCCAAGATTGCATCCATTTGATTTGGTCTACTGTGAGAACATCAACATCTTTATCCAGCACTGATGAATGATGCATGTCACTTGGAAAACTTTTCACCACGGTGTCCAGTGGAAAGTACTACAGGCCTTAAAGTAACATTGTCAGCCAGAAGTCAGTGGAAAAGCTCAGACTACTTTCAAAGGCTGCAGAAGTGCAAAGGGAAAGAAATATGACTGCTTAAGGGACCTCTGGATTGTCCAAGTTCTTCACCTGCTTGTTATCTGTATGGTGCAGTAAGTTACCGTCATGGGAACCCACTCAGATGTGCCGTGTACAGTCAGAACAACAAGACAGTTCCTGCCTCAGAGACCTTACTTTATTCGTGATAAATCTTGTTAGTGATCTTCTATCCCTTCTAGGAGGTCTGACAACATGTACTGAACATGTAATTATAGAATCATAGAATCATCAAGGTTGAGAAAGACTTCTAAGATCATCTAGTCCAAGTGCCTACATACTACCACTAGTACCCACTAAATCATGTCTCTTTGTACTAAATCTACCTTTTCTTTACACACCTCCAGGGATGGTGACTCCATCCATTTCCAATGCCTGACCATTCTTTCTGAGAAGAAATGTTTTCTCATATCCAGCCTGAACCTTCCCTGGAACAATTTGAGGCCATTCCTTCTTGTCCTGTTGCTGTTATCTGGGAGAAGAGGCTGATCCCCACCTCTCCACATCCTCTTTTCTGATCTTTGTAGAGAGTGATGATGTCTCCCTTGAGCCTCCTCTTCTACGGACTGAACAATCCCAGTTTCTTCACCTGCTCCCCATAAGATTTGTGCTCCAAACCCATCACCAGTTTAGTTGCCCTTCTCTGCACATGCTCCAGCACCTCAATGTCTTTCTTGTAGCGAGGGACCCAAAACTGAACACAGCACTGGAGATGCGGCCTCACCAGAGCTAAGGACAGGGGAATGGTCACCTCCCTGATCCTGCTGGCTACCCCATTTCTGTTACAATCCAGAATGCCACTGACCTTCTTGGCCACTTGGGCACACCACTGGCTCTCTCGTTCAGCTGAGTGCTAACCAATTCCCACAGATCCTTTTCCTCCACACAGCTTACCAGTCACTCTATCTCAAGCCTGTAGCGTTGCCTGGGGGTATTGTGGACAAAGTGCAGGATGTTGAGTTTGATCCCATTGGCTTCAGCCCAGCGATCCAGTCTGTCCAGATCCTCTGAAGGGTCTTCCTACCCTCAGGCACATTGACACCTCCTCCTGGATTGGTGCCATCTGCAAATTTACTGTGGGTGCACTCAATTCCCACATCCAGATCATCAGAAAGATATTAATCAGGGATTTAATAAGGATATTAAACCCCCAGTACTGACCTACTGGGGAACACCACTAGTGACCAGTAACCAATTGCATCTGTCTTCATCCAGCACCGCTCTCTAGGGCCAGCCCTTCAGCCAGCTTTTTATTCAGCAAAAAGGATACTTGATCATGGCATCCAGGGTCACAGACACAGCATGCAGAAAGCTGGGGCCCTGTGCACTGCAGCCAATCTTCTTACCTGGGTACTTGGTTGTTTCTTTCAGAAATGGTCACCATGCCCTTGAGCCTTTTGAATTCCTCTCTCAATTTCAACACCTCAGCAGCTTTTGAAATTTGGTCTTGTGATAGCAAGTGGAAGGAATTAAAGACAAATTACTCAGATAACACGGAATTTAAATAGTCCTTAATGGAGAGCTTGCCAAAACTGCGAAATCATGTCATGAAGAAAAGTGTCACAAATGATCCCATTAGCTCAACACGGGTGCTTTGTGTTGGCACATGCCTGTGAATTGAAGCTCAAACATCAAGAAACTGGGCTATGGAGAGGCAGGAGCAAGTTCCAAGTGAGTCTCAAAAGGCTATTTTTTTAAGTGTGGTCTCAATGCTGCCAGCTGAGAGGGGGAGGGAGCAATGTTGTATGTGGGAAATAAAAATACATCTCCCTACATTTGAAATATATTTGCATAGTTTGGATTATGTCTTCCTGACACCAGCCTGGGAGAGCGAAATCAATTTTTGATCCTTAATAAAATAAAGAAGGAAAATATTTTGAATGTCAGGTTTTTTTTTTTCTTTCTGATTTTGTTCCTCCTGACACTAATTAGCTGCAGCATGCAGGACAGAGCAACTATTGCACAGAACTGCTATTTTTGGGCACTAGGCAGCAACACCACAGAACTCTTTGCACTCACATGAACCTGACAGGAACAGGCAAGGGCAGATTGAAAAAAAAGATGAAAGAAAATAGCTTGGAGTGTTTGGGGGGGGTAGGAGGGGGCGGGGGGGTGAGGGTGGAGAGGTGGGAAGGGTGAAAAAACTTGGGTTTTGACCACTCAGGAAAAGTTTGGTGCCTGGGAACCTTTGCCACAAGAGAGCAATGGAAGCCTTTAAGTACACATATCACCCACTTAGTTTAAAAGACTTCCTTGTCTATCACTGAATAACGTGGGCTGTTCTTTCATATTTGTTCTAAATCCAGGCTAAAGAGACTGAAGATCAGTTGTGGAAGCTTTAGTAAGGCTCTCTAGAAATTATACCCCCAGTACACATGAAATATTTTAAATATTTGAGTCCTTTTTCCTTTTTAACTAGTTAGAAAACAGGCATTTTTATAAGATGTTAGAGACTTTACGAGCATTTTTTCAGGGAGCAGTGAGTCAGTAAAAGCTATGAATCCACTAAACCACAGTGTTTTGCACATGACTAAGTTTCTCCTGTTCTGATACATATTTTATATTTTCACTTGCTCTCGTGGAAATTGGCTTTGTCACTGCAGACTTCAGTGGGTAATAACTCCTGTTCTAACCATGACTGTTAAAATCCAAAAATAGTGGATGACAAACTGTCTATCAGTAACGTGCCCCTGAGACCAATGTGGTGCTCTTCAAAATGATGAGCAAAATGATGGGCAGTTCCTGTGACTGGATCTCTCAGGAAAACTCCTGCATGGCCATGGACACAGTGGGATCTGCACTTGCTGATGCTTGCTGCTAGCTGCCCACAGATCTGCTTGCACATCTTAGCATGTCTAGCCAGTAGTTCATGATGCGCTGACACTCCTAATATGCTTTTCAGCTCTCTTCATACCAGAAGAAGCATGAAAGTACTCGAGGTTCATTTTTAAGACAACATGTAAGAAAGAGAGAAGCATCTCTACAGTGTGTTGTTGTGGTGACTTACTGTCTCATACATCCCATTCTGTGAAGAAAAGAGAGAATGGGCAACTTTCCTGAGGGAACTGGTAAAGACAGTAAAGTGAAGTGAAATATGGCAGCTGCTACTTCACAACACATCTTGGCCATCAAACACCAAAGTTTCCTTTACTGTATTAGCAGTAAATGTGCCATCAGAGCAGATCAGTGAAATGGGAGGAAAAGATGATGTTCATGTGGTTTAGAGATACCCAGCCCTCAGCCTGGTCATCGTATATAGTCCACAAAGACATACATCCCATATTGCTTAGGGAATCTTGAAATAAGTGGTAGTGGGGAATACTCAGATTTCTCTAGCAAGTATTAATTTCTGTTTCATCTCTTCTAGCTCCTCATTTAGTCTTTATTCCTCAGCTTCCTCATTCACAGAGATTTTCAATCTCTTCCTTTAAATTCTTATCTAAACTCAGCTTTTTATTTACATGCCTTTTCCTAGACATTTTTTCACTATTTCAGCTGTATCTGGTTACTAGTTAAAACCATCTCACTTTCTCCCCTCCTTACTACCAACGTATTCATTCAATCTTAAGATCCTCTGGATCCCTGCTATGAATAGTCCCATCTCACTGCTCACGGTACTTTTGGCAACCTGTTCTAAATTTCCTTTCTTGTGCTACCTTGCTATGTTATGCCATGCAACCCACACCACAGCATTCTTGCCCTGAGCAACTCCCCTTTTCTCTCTCCCATCACCAGCACGACCCAGTGTTGTGGCTGCTGACAGTACATCCTTTCTTTCAGATCCCATGCCCAGACTTTGTCCAACAACAACAAAGCTCGGAGCCAGAAACGTGGGGGAAGTCGTGTACACTCAGATGCTGGAGCCTGTCAAGTGGATGGAGTCTTGGAGAGTTTAATTCAAAACTGAGACTTCTACTGAAAACATATGTTATGCACAGGCTCCAAGTTTTATAGTGTGGCCAAATTTTGGTCAAATTTCGTGAGGGTAGCAAGAAGTTAATCTCCAATAAACAGGCCACCCAGCTTGCAAAAAGGATGTCCCTGCACCAAAGGATGAGTGCACTACAGCTATTTAGAGAAAAGCCTACAAAAAATGCTTAATGCAATCAAGACAATGCATTTTTTCTTCCTCTCATTTGTGTTTTCAGAAACAGCTGAAAGCTTTACACTGAGGTTTTCCAGAATTGTGTCCTGAGGCAAATATCCAGTGTGGAAAATTCCATTCTGAACAATTAATACATGGTAACAGTATATGCAACAAAAAGCATGGCCATGATTTGGGAAGTGTGGGGTAGGAGTCCAAGCAGCCCAATTTCAATCCACTCATACTAACCAGGCTGCTTACCACTGATCACACAAGGCCAGCAAAGGCAGTGTTGATTCTAACATTTCTCTCCATTCATTTGCATCATGGACATATGAATTCTCACTGGAATAATTTCAAATGCATTATGAAGCACAGCCAAATAACAGTTTTCTGTGAAAATCTCAGAGAAATTTATTGCAAAAGTCAATCTGTATGCAACATATATGTGTGTAACATCAGCCATCTGTATTATTAATAACATTACAGGAACATTGGGTTTGTTTCCCTTTTAGAATGTTTTGTCACCAAGTTTAAGTTACATACTTTTTTACTTACATTTGAAAAAAAAAAAAAGGAGAAGACTGAGGCCTTTTTCTCTTTAAATGCGCAGTATTGCTGTATGCTATTAACACTGTTTCTGGCAAATACTTGCAGAGTGGATAGAGGAGGATTGTTCAGTCAAAATGCTATGAACACAAACATGTTTTTAGTGGGGTTTATGAGCTAAAATGAGAACAGTGTGGGATCTTGTACAGACAAATGGTCAGGGCTTAAACCAAATCTCCAATTCTCTTCCATCGGATTACTCTGTGACTCATTTCCCCTCTGGTAAATAACATATGAAAGTCTCATTATGTCACATTAAGTTTCACTTCCTTAGATTCTTCCAGAGTCCTATCAGTTCAGTTTTCCTGTGTTTGGCCACCTGACCAAATCATAACAGCCTCATCAGTGCTAGCAAACGTCCATCCAGCAGGTGGCAGATACTGCTCATCCAATGTAACCCCGACACCCTGCTCAGGATGTCAGCTCTGGGACTTGGAACACAAATAAAACAAGAGCTAAATCTTCAATGTACACACGTTTCAAAACGATCTTGATTAAAGCATAGTTAAAGTTTGGCATATTTATGTTTTTATGTAGCACAGAATTCCTAGATGTGTGTTTCTCTTTATGATTTCTTGGAAAAAATACGCAAAGCAAAGATCTAGTCGTTGAAAACAAACTTTCCTTAGTAGGGCATGTTTATGGCATTTGAGTGCAAACGTTTCCTGTTACTGAATCACATGAATTGCCACTGATAGTGTAAATTAAGATCTGAATTCTTTCAGCCCAGAATTCAATTGGGTGTTCTTTCTTAATGGGGGCAACTCATACAAGCCTGACTAATACATAGCAAATTTCAAACCCTGATGTGCTTTACAGTAGATCTTGAAAGCGAGTCTATTTTTACTGCCATTCTTCCTACTGTACTCATTAATTCCCTCTCTCCCTTATTTAAGTCCAGAAAGTCAGAGGAGTTACAATGAAGTTCACCTCATGGTGTAAGAAGCTGACAGAGAACTCTAATTTCAATAGCTTGTTTCATTGTATTATTCCTTGTCCATTGCTTAAGAAAAATCTTCCAGCTGGAGAAAGGCAGGACAAAAGAAATAGTAGGAGATAGCTAGATATCTGCAGTCAAAATTATATGACCTCTCTTGTATACTCTGAATTATTTTTCATATCTGAGCTGTTGAATCAAAGCCTATCTTCTATAAGAATTGTATCCAATTTCCTTTCTGTACATTAGACTTTTATTCAGGAGACATTCAGCTGAGAAAACCAGAACTATTCTTGCTTGGTGTCCTGGGCGTAGTATGCTAACAAAACTGTAATAGTATCATAATTTTTTTGATTGTTTGTTTGTTTGTTTGCTATCTGGATATTGTTGCATGGTCATCTAGGAGGCCATTTCATTCCAGTCTTCCATTTTAAGTTTTCTTCATTGATGTTTCTGATCTTGTCTTCAGAAGGACACCCATCAGAGAATGTCCAGCTTCTGAAAAGACAGAGGTAATTCCTAGGCAGTATCATCATCCTTGAACAGAAATGTTACACTGATGCTTACCATAAATATTGAAGTACTCCATGAACACATAGAAATAAACAGATCTGGAAATTCTTAATTCTGATAAAAAAATTTCTTGGCAAAACTAGATAATAGCAGATGATGTTTTATTTATATTATTACTATTGCTGTTACAACTATGTGGATAGAAGTTCCATTTCTAAGTGTTGAACCATTTCAACCACCAAAAATAACCACAAAGCAACTGTGAAGGACTTTTCCATTGAGCATCCAGCATAAACTTGAATGACACAGCAGCTTTTTGTGTTGAAGGTAATTTAATCAGAATAACAGTTTGCTTTGGAAATAAAGGTATTTCCTACGAGATATATGTCAAAGGCTAAGAATTGAAGCCATGAACAAGTCCTGTTTTCTCCTGCTTTGTAGCTAGCAGGGATGAATATCTCCAGGGTAACATTTCACACTTTTTGAAGTCCTACTTTCAGGCCAGTGTGAAATATGACATGAAGTGTTTAGTAATGCCTGCCATCAGTATGTAACATTGAACTGTTAGACTTCAAAGATGGACAGGAAGACAAACAGTATTTCTATTCTAGGTTATTTGTGCAGTCAGATGAGGGACTCAGGTGGCATGGAATGTATTGTTGGTCTTCTTGCATCACACAGTTTCTTATGCAATATGATTTTTGTTAAGAATTGGCAGCAAATGACAATCTGTCATAAAATGCCTTCTCAGGAGCCAGAATACTTGCAAAATACTTCATTCTTCTATACGTACTGTATTGCTGTGTCATTGCTCTGATAAGGATCAGGAGGCTTGTTTGGGTTTTGGTCTGGTTTATTAAGAGCTAATTGTTATGTGCTCCTTACTTTTCATGTGTCTGGAAGGAAAGACAAAGGAGGGGAAAAAGATAAATGCCTGAGCCCTTCTTATCTTCCCTTCTTCCCTCTTCATTGCTGTAGGTATTGGCTGTCTGAAACATAAATGTTTTCATGTATAAAGTAAAACAACAATCCTCTCCTTAGAATCTTGATCTTAGGGGAGGTAGTTTTTCTCTCTTCTAGAATGAAAACATATAAACCTGATGTGGCATAAATAGTGCTATATGTAACACATTAATCATTCTTCCTCTATTCATCTATACAGACCGAGGCATGAAAGAATAAAGCAGAAAAATAGTGGTAAGAAAGAGGAACTACTGAGGTTTAAATCTGATTTAGCACTGCTGGCAGTTCTACTCTGTGGGATTACAATCTTACTCTTATATTACAATAACATTACTTTACATAAATTTACTTACACTATCTGATTTTTGAAAGTAACTTGGAAATAGGTTGTGTCCTGGACTTTTGATTTAGGCGTGGGATCTCCTAAGCACAAAGTTTCTCTATCTCTGCATTGCTGGTACTTTATGTACACTATTACACCAGGTTGAGTGGTGGGGAAAGGGCAATCTGAGCCCTGCTGTGATTTAGCACGAACTATGAGAAATGCAGACTGAATCCAGTTGGATGTAGTGGGAGAAAGAGCGCTCTTGTTGCAGTATCCAAGTTTGCACAGAGGTGGGCTTGAGTTTCTCAGCCGTTCTGCAAAGCACTGCAATCGTCAGATAACCACATTCCCTTCCATTGGTAGCTCCCATGGGAGATAGGCACCTGAAAACTTTGAAGGTCTGTGTCTATAGCGTCAACTTCTTGGTTTCTCAGAATCTTCCCTGGATTCTCTGCAATTACCAAGCTCTTCTTCTTAATATTTAATTTTGTTTGAATCTTTAAGACTGTAGCTCCTTGTAGTTACTGTGTTGTGCAAGCAGCTCTATAAACATTTGCTGTTATTATTTAAAGTTTTTCTTTCTCCTTTTCCATTTGGTCTTCTCCCGGATTAGACTGCGAGTCTCTTAGGGCAGGGACAGCATCTAGCTGAATTTCTGTAGGGCCTACAAGCAGCTTCATAGGTTTCTATAGCTGTGTATATATATGACTGAAGATGTAGACAAATGGACCCATGTTCCTGCTAGGGGCCAAGTGCTCCCATCACTTTCTACAAGAGCTTATAACAGTGAGTCCTCCCAGCACCCTCACAAAGGAGAGAGAAGGCCTTCAGAAGAACCCTGAGCCAGAAGCACAACAGCACCATTACTTCACTGATGAGACAATACAATTAATCATAGTGTGGAAATGCTTGTTTGGTGAACCCAAACGTCAGTTGGAAGGTCCTGAGCCTTCATGGAGGTGGCTTTCATCTCCACTCATCCCAGCAAGGCTGTGCATTCCTGTCACAGCAGAAGATCCCTGACGCTGCTGCTGGGAAATCCTTTCTGATCCTGCCAGATTGTCTGGGAGAAAGGTGTTGGTGAGAAGTGGTTTGTTTGTAAGCTGAGAGGTTGGAGAACCAGCATTAGTCCCAAAGTGCTGAAGGTTTCTGCATAGCCTGATGGCCTGAATCAGAGGCTCGTCACAACTGCAGCTCACAGGGAGCTGGATCAGGAGGTCAACTTAGCAGAAAACCAGCACTGGAAAACATGAACAGTTGGGTGTTTGTTTTGCTTTCCAGCCAGGTTCACTGTTGAGTAACAGAGAGAATCAGTGCAAGAAAATGTTTGAGAGAAATTTGAAAGGTGTGAGAGGAAGGTGTCCTTGCCCTTTTAAGCAGCAGCTGGCCAGATGTGCTGCACAGATGCTGAGGCAGTGGAGAAGCTGAAGCACCATCTGTCACTCTACAGGGGACTCCATTTGTCTGGAACACAGGGATCGTAACTTCCTGTCCTGGTCAGCCTGCCCCTTAAACCAGGCAGCAGGAAAACTTGTCCACTCTGTATACACAGGCAACACACAGCTTTTACCTCAGTGTGAGAAAAATAGCCCTAAATTGTGCTCTTTTGCATCTGCTATATGTAGATTTACAAATCTATATCTCCTGCCACCTGTGCTTGTCTGAGAGTCTGGTGAAACTGGCACTGGAATTCTCTTCCTAGAAGGGAAAGACATGTGGGCTCATTCCTTTAGCAAATGAGGTGGCTAACACTCAAAGTTATGTCTACCATTAGTGGCTGGGATGCTAGTAAGTATGAATGTATCTTTAACCTTCCAACAACAAACATGGTGGAAATGGGCACTTCCAGAAATCCTTGTGGGGAATTATAGGCTCTCTTAAAATGAGCTGAGGGGAGAGAAATAAAACTGTGCTTGAAGAATCGACACAAAGAAAACCAAATGAACCCATAGTCTACTGAAAATACACTTGCTGGTCCCCATGTTGGATGCAACCAAAGGATGCCACCAGTACCCAAAAGAATTTTCTCACCACTCTGGAGGTGGTGCCCTCCTACAGGCTCTGAAAACAGCCTGCCTGGGCCTTTGGAGTCAGCAGCTGTGCTCCTGACACTCACAGCTCTGTTTAGATTGCAGGAGGAATACTGAGAACTATATTTGGTATTCAGTGTTTCCTTATTAATGGAGTAGCCTAGATGGCCACAACTCTACACAACCGTACTACTACTGTTTCCTGATCTACTGATAGTATTCATACTTTCTTTCATTTCCAGGATCCTCCAGCACCAATTCCTGTGTGCTTCATCATCCTCCTGTCTCTCTCTTTCTTCACTTTTTTGATCCCAGAACTCCAGCTTCTCCTTATGCAAGTGAGAGCAAAATTATAAAAACAAGATATTTGTTTCTATCTAAACTCTGTTTTCAAAGATAATATTCATTGCTTCAGTGCAAAACAAACCAACCAAACAAATAAAAAAACCAACCACCTTTAATACTGTAAACCTTTTAAAATAGTTCAGCGCCTGACTCTGAATCTATTTTCATTTAAACTTAGGCTATGCGCATAGGGGTGGAGTAGTGTTCTTGTACACAGAGTCTGTAGCATAAACAAAGAGAAACCAACACCAGTGGGACAAGCACAAACCACAGCACAGTCCAAAGTAACTCTGCTTCGTACTCCATTTTGTAATCCTTAACTTTTTGTCTTTTATCTTGTTTCTAAATTCACTTATTCAGTCTACAAGTGCTTACACTTTTCATAGCTTTCCACATGGAAGATGTGACTGAAATTTGGGAGCTGAGGCACTGATCCTTTGACACTTAACATTGGGTATTGAAGAGGTCCCCAGGATCTGCAAAAAGTGCATGTTTTTACAGGACTGTGACCCTAAAATGTAGGAGCTTCAGCATAGGGCATGTGTTCCATTTGTTTTGAAAATGCTATGGTGTTGTGCAGTTAAATAGAAGTGATGTGTGATAGTGGTCATAGCATTGCTATTCATGAAGTAATCGTGGTCATATTTTCCTTAGAAAGTTGTATTTAACCAGTACCCCTCATTACATTGTGCTGTAACTTCTGATTGTGTTCTCAAGATGATATCCCACGTAAGAAGCGTTCAGAGCCTTTTTTCATTCTTTACATAGTGGCAGTGAATTTTGGCAACTCTAAAGAGGCAGAACCGGTACCTAGAAAGCATTAGAAAGGCCAGCACTACCTATACAGACATGCCATTGCATGAAGGCCTGGGCTGTCTTTGTTCTGTAAGTTATGAGCTCATGTGTCAACATGGGAAAACAGATGTTTAAATGAAAAAAATAAAGAAAATGCAGAATGAGGAATACATCCAAGTTCCTTTGGCATTTGTTCAGGTGTTTCATGGACTGAGCTAATGGTAATCCTGTGGACTGGCTGATTATCATTGGAGACAGATGGTCTTGTTGTAACTGTAAAAAGAAAAAAACAGTCTTACTCTATGCATACATCTTTAATTCACAGCTGTGCTTAATTAAAATAGTCTTTCGCTGTTTATTGTGAGAAGAAGTTAATTGACAGAATGCACTTAATCATTTTCTGTGGAAGAAAAAGTTGTGTCATCACATTAATAGAAAACGATCAGATCTCTTCTTTTTCACTATCAGGACAAAAGGCCTGACTTGGGCTCTGCTCCTCAGATGGTCCTCTGCAAACCAGCAGCTCCTCCTGAACATTCAGTGCAGACATTATGCTCAGTCTTAAAAGCTCTGTAAAATCATTTCATATTTTGTCCATTGATGAACCCCTTCCAGACCCAGCTTTTACTTACTCTTGAAGGAAGAGTTGCCATGATTATTTTTTTGCTTCAAGAGATGCATCCTTTTGTCACCTTCTTTTCCTCCAGCTGATCCTGTGTTACTAGCTCCTAGTAACTTCATAGCCCATGGTGCGACGTGCCATGTCTCTGTCTATGAATCCAACGTATCCCTAAAGAGTCAATTTTAATAGGCATGGTATTTTCTTATTATCTTCCCATGGACTATTTTTCTTTTGTTGCCTGAAGCTGCTATCTTGTAGGATGATTCACATATTTGCTTTCACTGACTGGAATGTAAAGTATTCGGTTAGATACCAAATATTACTTTTTCTTCTCTTGCTCTCAGTTATAAAGAGCAAACAGAACTTTCTATCTCAAGGAATCACTTTTATTGTGACTTTGGGACCCCATTTTGCCAGTTCCTGGTCCTCCTACACTTCTCTCAAACAACATTCAGGTAGTATCTCTCTATGTTCCATGGAATATTTTGATAGAAATTTATATTAAAGCCATCACTTAGATTTCAGTCTTTAGACTGTAGAGTTTAGTGCTGCAAACATTGCTGAGTTTTTTGAAAGCTGTGAATCTGCCTGCTGCAAAGGATTGTTAATTGCCTGTGCTATCTTAAAGTTTATGCTGAGGAATTGCTTATGTACATTTACCAAATGTAATAATAGAATAATCTGATAAGGCCTCTCTCGCTGAACTGTTTGCCAAAAGATGTGTTTATAGTATTACTTCAACATTCTTTCATTTTATTAATTCATTACTAAGTCATTTTTACCCAATACAATTCATCTTGACCTTAAAATGAAATGGAAACAAATGGTGCCAGAAATAAAAGTCAACAAGGGAAGGATGATACATGGCTTTCATCCATTTGTCCAGAGAAACAAGATTAAGGGCTAGGTCTTCAGCTGTGCTAAAGATGTGCTCAGCCCAGCTGAGAGGGGTGGGGGAGCGTGGTTGTGAGCTGCCTTGTCTCTTCTTCCTGGGAAAATACAGTTTCCAGACAAACTGGGAGTTAACACTTATTAGACCAGCCCTGCACCTTCCCACACCACCATGCCTACTAGAAACACACTGGTCTTGCAGCTTTCTAATTTCTTCTTTTTGGTTTGTGTCTGCAGCTTGAGAACATCCCTTTCATTTTTGCCAGCATCTGACCAGCTTCATCTCCTGGCAGCTGTCAATGCCAAGATGGCCCTTCTCTGGATCTGGGGCAGAAAGCCAGAAGCTGGCAAAGATTTGGTTTAAAATGAGAGTAATGATAACTGATTTACCAGCTACATCTAAATTGTCTTCAGGGCCATGTCCACAAGGTCTCTTCCTCTCTGTCTGCCCAAAGCCTTTTAGAGAATTGTTCCCAGCTGGTATACAACTGTTTTAAAACTTGGTACTTGTTATCCTTGAGCACAGTGGTTCTTATCAATAGGTATTTGTGATGAACAGCCCAATGCCATCACCCAGAAAGCATCTGAATTCACATTGCAGTTTCTATTTGGAGAGGTGGCAGCGATAAATGTTGGAGCACCTTTCCTATGAGAAAAGGCTGTGGGAGCCAGACTTGTTTAGCCTAGAGAAGAGAAGGCTCTGGGGAGAATTCAGTGTGTTCTTCTAATACTAGAAGAGAGCTTATAAGCAGGAGGGAGACTGATAATTTACATGGGCAGATAGTGATAGAACAAGAAGGAATGGTTTTAAGCAAAAAGAGGGGAGTTTTAGGTTAGATAATAGGAGGAAATGTTTTATTCAGAGGGCGGTAGTACTTGCTGCCCAGGGAAGCTGTGGATGTCCCATCCCTGGAGGCATTCAAGGCCAGGGTGGATGGGGTCCTGGGCACTGATCAAGTGGGAGGTGTCTCTGCCCACGGAAGGGTGGGTTGGAACTCCTTGGGGTTCTTTTCAATCCATTCTATGATTCTATGATTAGAAAACCAGACAGGATTGGGCAATCTAGTCAGTCAGGATGTGTGCTGGGTGGAAGCCTTCTTTCAGTTCAAACCTGGAGTGTAGTTCCTTCAGAATATCTGGAATGGTGAACTAATAAATGTCAAAGTTGCAAAAAATCTCCGCTTCACCCTCCTACCAGGGAATAAAGGCTGGCCAACAGGGAGCTCCAGCCTGCTGGGAGAGAAGATGTTCCTCTTCTGTTGCCATAGATAATCCAGCACACAAAGACTGTATTGAGGATGTGATTAGTTCTTAAGTGCTCAACGATGTAAAGCACTGAAAAGCTACTCAAACACCAGTGTGAAAGGATTTATTCCCAGATGGCAGAGAATGAAGAAATAAAGTGCTAATCATCATCTAAGGATGAAATCCATCTTATCTCAAGAAGAAAAAGTAAAGAGCTTTATGGAAAATGCCCTCGTGTGACAAGGCTATGGGATTCAAAAGAAAGCTGTGGATTTCTCTATGCTACTTACTCTCAGCTCTTCCTTTTCTAAAGTGGAATTGTACAGTTTCAGCTACTCCTGGAGACTCTCTGGCCACAGGATGAATAGGAGTTGTGTTTCAATCTAAATGATCTCATATAATAAACTACTAAAAGCTGGTTTTAATAAAAGAATTAGAGAGAAAGAGGCTGCTGACAGACAACTTGATGAACCTTCTCAAATTTCTTTTACAATATTGATTTGGTTCCAGTTTCTCATTTACAACATTTACTTCTTGTATACATAAACTATTTCTGAAATAGTTGAAGTCTCCCAGTTAGCCACACAACTCAAATGCAAATTCCAGAGCTCTGTTTTCAGCAAGAACATTGTAGTAGATAGAAAAAAACAGTGATGTCAGAGATTTAATATGACAAGAAGGAACAGCACACAAATAAAGTTTGAAGAACTTTGGCAAGACTGCAGTTAGTAGTACCACCAAAGAAGCCAGCCCCGTACATAAAACAGAAGCAATTAGAGCTGTTGGATCTGGTTTATTGACACTAGAGATATGCATCACCTGTGAGCATGAAGAAGTGGATATACATAAGATAGGCAACCTTTCCATGATAAATAGAGAAGAAGATCTTCAAAGAAAATGTAAAAAAGGATAAGCAGGAGATGGTTTTTTTTTTTTTTCCTTGGTAGGTAGGTTATTGTCCTTCCAATCTTTGGCGATCAAAATTCAGACAACTGCAGTGTAAGTGGCAAAGGCACCTGAAGGCATCTCTCTGTAACAGGACATCACTCAAGGAATGTGTTTCTGCTCTTTCTAGGGCATCGTGGCATATTTAATTTTTAATAGTGAGCTGTGGGTGAGACAAAGAGAGAGAATCAGAACTACCTTCAGTGTTCAAGGGTAATATTTATTTTTAATTAACAAATGCTATTTATTAAAGTAGCTGGTAATGGGATTCAGATTGATAATAAAGCTGGAATAATATTCAGTTTTATATTTTTTATATATATATAAATAAAAATATATATATTATAAAATATATAAAAATAAATAAATAAAATAAATACATATATAAAAATAAATATATAAAAATATAAATATATATATATATTCCAGTTTTTATATTGACTGGAAATTGGGAAAGGCATCTGTGCAAGATCAATTTGCAGCTAGATCTTAATTATGGACCGTGAGTGCTAACCTTTCCGTGTTCTACTTCAGTGTTAAAATGGAGTGTTATTTCCCAAACACTTCAAATGGGGTAACAGAGCTGCAAATGAAATTAGCAATGTTCTTATATAATCTCATTGAATGATACCTCAGAGATTTCAAGGAAGATGCTTGGAAACTGTTCCATTATTGTCTACATATACATGTTAATTGAACTTTTATTTGCTTAGAAAACAAAACGAAAAACGGTGGCTTAAGATAAAGGATCAAATTAACTACTCCCCTGAGGAAGATTTTTCCTTAAGCAACTTTATTAAGCCTAGAAATAACAGCATTTTTGACAAGCTAATGTCAAAAAAAGGCACACAGAGACAGATTCCTGAGGCACAGGAGCATGGAGAGCTGACATGCTGGAGGAGTACTGTGGTATTGGTATTGGCAGTGTTGTAGTCCCATAGATTCAGTGATACTAAAATTTAATAAAAATACTTTTTTTCCCCCTGTGAAGTTATTATCTGTCCACTCAAGAGCATGTTTTACTCTCACAGTCCTTGGGATGACAATAGCAGCAGTTAATTAACAAACCATCAGCATGAATAAAGTATTTCTGTCCAAACAACAGCCATTCGTTTCATGGCTTTTACAACATCCTATGAGCCAACTTCATAATCTACAGGGGTTGCACCAGGACTAGAGCTTGGTCTTGTGTTTTCCACTTTTTCAGTTGGCTGCCAAGCAGTAGGCAGCAGGCAGTAAGCACTGCAGAATGGACACAGCAGTTGTGGATCCAACTCAACTGGCGGTGCGTGTGCGGAACTCCCACAGTTGTTGGAAACTTGACCTGACTGGAGTGGTCTATGTAACCTCTCCCAGCTACAGAAGTGGAATTTTAGCTTTAAGCCACCTTGGAAAGAAAACAAAACCTACACCAACCAAAGAACAACCTAAGAAGAATAATTGTATGCTAGCAACAAACTGGTCACAGGAGAATTTCTTGCATAGAATAGATGCAGTCTTTGGAATCTCATTGTTCCAAATCTGCTCTCCACAATGGATGCAGTTAAAGCAAAAACCTTCAACAGTATTTCAGAAAATCTATGGGTTTCTTCTCTCCACTTGATATTTTGAGACTGAGAAAGTGGGGAGCAGTTGCTGGAAATTTGGAATGGCATGGCCGTAAGACACTGAGTAAGCGGGTTCATCTACACAGCAAAGAACAAATCCATAAGAGATACGCATCTGTGTGCTGAAAGCAGAGGGCATGTCAGCGTGGCACTGCACTTGTGCAGCTACTGTGCCCTGGCTCCGAGCTAGGTCACTGCCACTGGCACAAGGCATCTCGCTCTGCAGAGCAGAGTAGACATAAACCTGAGAGCACAGCAGAACTCCTGACCAGATTTTTATGACCATGGGCTGATGTTCAGGAAAACACTCTAAAGGAAACTTCAGGTTCTGTTTCAGCAACACTGGAGACAAATATTTTGCTTGACCCAAAAGGTGTCTTGGGCACTACCTTTCCATATAGAAAAAAAACCCTCACAAATTAAGAGGAGATAAGTATGCTGAACTGATTAAAAAAAACCAAAACAACAAACCAACCAACAAATTGTGGCTTCATATTTTGGGTTTGAGTCCTACATTTTTTTTTGTTGGTTTAATACATCAATTAGATGAGGGTTAAGAGGTTCTTACTGGAACTGCTGAATATCTTGTGTTACAGCTCTGGAAAAGTTCCTTGTTTGTTTGCCACTGTTTCCAGCTCAATATTATGGTGTGACAGATGGATTCAATAACAGAAGTTGGCAATCAAGAGATGTGAACCATGGAGTGTGGGGGACTTAACTGTTACCATGGCTTGTGAGGGACGATATTATTTCTTACACATCAGTAGCTTTTCTAGGGGGCAGGAATTGGTTACCTGGCTTAAAAGATGCACCTCTATTTTTTCTGGCCTCACTGTTCTTGGGAGTGATTTACCTTCTCAGTCCCCTTGGAAGCTGGAGAATGGCTATAGGTTTACAGCTTAATCTTCTGGTCACTCATCTCAGTGTGTGGGAGAAGGATGAGGGGGGGAGGCATCCCATCCCGTCCAGTGTGCAAGCTGCTTCTACCTAATGCTCTTGTGTCATGATTGTTCAGTCATCCTGGGCCTGACCTCCATTGCATGCTTCTGGATGAATTTAGGCCTTTCTCTTCCCTGGCTGGAAGCTTATAGCTGCTGGTGACGTCAGCCTGTATGTGCTCTCTGTTCTTGTGAATTGCCTGAACTGTTCCAGCCTCAGCTGCAAAAGAAGTCAAATCTTCAGGACTGTACCTGTATGAACCCAGCACTCCCAGCACCGCCTGGGACTCTGCAGCTGCAGTGGGGAAACAGCTCAGGGCTCCAGCTGGTCTGTGTTCCACATCTCTGAGCCATCACAGGACTAGAATAAGAGGATGTTTTTAAGGCACTTGTCTCTAAAAATAATATTGTTTCCTTAACAAACCAGAATCAGTTTACTGAACTCTCATGTACTTTCTGTGCAGGACAAGATCAAGAAATGTGTTTTCATGTATCACCTACTTTTTCTTACCAAAGAGGGCATTTTAGTTCTTCAGCTTCATTCTGTGTCACCCGAGAAGCTGTTACCACCTCAGCAGTGTGCAGCCCCCAGGAGCAGAACTAAAACAACATTTATTTTCTTTAGAAAGAGTAGCTGCTGAGGCTACTTTAAAGAAAATAGTCTCTGAAGTTGTGGAAGGGAAAGGTCAACATCTAATTTAGATGAGCTTGTGATCCTTATAGAAGCCTGTTTCTGTTCCATACTCTTTTATTTTCAGCCAAATTTGATGCAGTTACAAAGACCCTGCAGAAACACTCTTGCTATTTGTTGTTGTTGAGATACTGACTATCGAACTGTTCCTTTTGACTTTGACGTGAACAAGCAAAAATTTCAGCTAGCACAGCAAACTCTCTGTGTGAAGCTCATCTGATCTGTGCTGTGCTGCTGCATGTTATGTGATGTGATTATCAAAAATCTGCAGAACCACTGAGCACTGATTCACTGTTGACTAGGAATAATATGTACAAAAACAGTACAAAGACATTCCAGGCTCTGCGAATTGATTCCTCTTATTACAGTGCGGATGCAGACTGCTTAGAGGATAGCATTCTTCTAACAGTCAGCTCTCCCTTTTACATGAGTTATCTCATCTGCAGGTTACATATGCCAGTACAGAGGTACCTTGGCTGGCTCCTTGCTCTGTGAAGCCACAGTGTGATTAGGATGGCAGCATGCATCTCACGTGCCTGGTGCTGGTACTGATCTTGCAAGCCTTGCAAGCTGAGCCTTGGACTGCAGTGAGAACTGACTATGTCATCATGTAAAGGCGGTCAAACCATTAAGGACTGTATGTAAAGAGTGTTATCATAGAAGTCTAGAAATTCTGGACACAGCATTTGCATGAACAGTTCTGCAGTCTGGTGTCCTGAGTAAACTCACTGGGCTTGTATATAGTGACCCTCGCATCCCCTGTAGTGAGTCTGATGTCACCATACCTGAGCTATGAGTCCTGGAGGTCCTGCATGTGCAAAGCAGATCCGCTGTACCCAATGTGTTAAGTTTTGATGAATACAGAGATCAACAGGACATTGGGCCTGAAGTAGATGTTATATTTATTTAACATAGTTTCAGTGGGCACTTGCCATCAAATAGTAGTTTATACTTTTTCCTGAGTTCCATTCCATCTTCAAACCAGTTAATAATATTTCTCTTGTGAAATATGATGATATTAGTATCCACTTGTATAAGCCCATATTCTTTAGAAGAGGTGAAGAAAGAGAGGTATTATTTGGAGGGAGGATAACTCGGGCATCAGCCCAGGATAGGTGCCCAAAACATCTTGAAAGTCCAGTGCTGGACTTGGAATCCAAAGTCACAAAGGCATGTGTATATATATGCCCATAGGAGAGACAGAATCATGCTGCTCTCCAGAAGCACGCAGAGAGCTTCTAAATGACACACAGGAAGTCAAGTGATAGGAGGACTCAGGTGTACTTTCACAGCTTAACTTGGTCACTTGTACTGGGAGAAGACATGGAAAGCAGATGAGTCAGGCTGCTCTACTCTACCAGATTTTCTGGAACTAGAAAAGTATTTTTAAGTTAGAAAATCTTCAGGCCACATTTGCTAGATGGAGGCATTAAAGCCATCATTTCTTCAATTTTCTTGCTCATGGCTCTTTCCTGAAAGCACTGACCCCTTTATTCATTAACTTGTTCACCACTGATCGAGTGGTCATAACTGGCTGGTTGCTTCATTCCATTGCCACAGCCTCTTCTGCAGACGTCTTGCTGTAGGAGTCTGGATTTACCCTGGAAGAAACTGGCTAAGAGCTAGCATGAATTTAAATGTGTATTCCTTGAGATGCAGTGAAACAGCACGCAAAAAATTAAAAGCACTTTCACATAAGCTGTAGCAATATCAGCTGCTAACATTCCAGAACCCTTCACTTCTCCAGTCAAAGGTGCCTGCTTAAATTGCTAATTAGCTTTCTCTTGTTATAATTTTTCTGACTTAAAAACTCTGCATGAAAGCATTTTTCAGGCCTGTACTAGTTGCCATAGCATCCATCACTGCACGCTCCTGCTTGTCTTCTGCCCATTTCATTATCAACTATAGCCATAATGTTCTGACAAAAAGAATAGTTTTGAATGAAACACAGAATACAAAATAAGAAGGCCTTAATAAAGGCTCAAATAAATCCCTTATCTGGCAGCATACTGAAAGTATCTTGATTCCTGGCACAGCAAGTATGCTGTGGAGTTCACTCTTCATTAAAAAGCACAGGCAACCACAGTACCAGGATGTGGGCAGTCTTAAAGTCTAATGTGTACATTTATGCAGATACAGTCTTCTGGGAACCAGCTTGTTTTAATCATAAAAGAACCCTTCAAGTAAATTTAATGAGGAGTTAGTTGAGGAATTTATTCTGAAACTTTAAACTATGTGTAAATTCCTGAGGATCAAATTAAGTTGAAGGTAAATAATATTCAGAATGGTGTTTCAGTCAAGGCTGCCTAAAAGCTGGAGACACAAAGATCCTGCTAAGAGAACATTTCTTTTCCAGTTAGAGACTTCTTTAAGGAGCCCAGACAGATGCCATATGCTGATGGTACAACAACATCTTTCACAATGTGACATTTGGAGCCTGCTCAAGAGATCAGTCATTTTTGTCTTTTCTAAGGTTGCCACCTTTAAAATAAATGCCAAACAGTTATGAACTAGAAAAAGAGTAATTGCCGATAGTTATAGGTGTCATCAGTGATGAAACATCCCTAAGCAGATGTTTTGCTTTACATGCAGGGAAGTTCGGGATAAAAAATCCACAACACTGTGCAAAGGACAGCTGTGTCAAGGATGCTTTGAAAAATATTTTCTCATGGATTGTGATAATTTGCCTTCTTGAAGACAGGAGGATCTTGCTTAGAGCTCTTCTTGTCTCGATGAAGTGGTGCTTGATTTCCATTCTTTGTACATTTGAAAAGAATGGTGAACTTGAGATATTTGTTTAATAATTTATTTATTGGGTCCCTTTATTTCTTGGATGATCTGAAGTATAATTAGAGGTATGCTAGTGGAAAAAACACACACGCGTGCTTTCACGTGAGCACAATACCTTTTGTTTGCCTCTCATTTTTCTGCATGTGGTGGATTATTCCCCTGGATGGCATTAGCAATATACATTGCCTGGTGTTTCCCAGCTGGACATTGTTATTTAAAGCACAATTTTAAAACAAATAAATACTTCCTAGTTGTGTCATGAATGCAGGATACAGATTTTATGCATATCTGATTGGAAAATATATGGAATATATATGGTCTTAGTCCTATCTTTTCATGAGTATTTTTGCAGTGTTCAGAAGCTTCTCAAACATATTAGAGGGGAAAAAAAAAGAAAAAAAAAGAAAAAAAAGAAAGATGCCTCCAACCTCCAAATAAAGATCTTTCAAACACACCAGGGTAAGCAGTGTGGGAAAGAAGAACCACAGAAGGAGAAAGCGTTGGCTCAAGCAGATGTTCGTGTTGTGATCCCGTGGAAAATAGTCTGAATAATTATTTCCTTTATTTTGTCTGGAATCTTGCAAATTCTTATACAGGTAAGCAATTTTATATGCGTGAGTAGTTCCAATTCAAGACACAAATCTGTTACGAAAGGATAATACAGATATAAGTCTATAAGATTGCCACCTTAAACTGCATGAACTTGTTTTTGTTTTGTGTGTCACTTCACATACTAGTGAGCAACAATAAAAAATCTTTAAGGAAAAATATGAGGAAAATCATACCACTTGATTTGGGAGGGTGTGGAGTCGTGGAATAATTGGAGTTGGAAGGGACCCTTAAAGGTCATCTAGTCCAACTCCCCTGCAATGAGCAGGGACACCTACAGCTAGAGCAGGTTGCTTGGAGCTCCTCCAGCCTGACCTTGAATGCTTCCAAGGACAGGGCATCTACCACTTCTCTAGGCAACGTTACAGTACTTCACCATCTTCACCACTGTTAAGGTAAAAAAAACCTTTTTCCTTATATCCAATCTAATCTCTCCTCTGTTCATTTTAAGCCATTTCCCCTTGTCCTGTCACCACAAACCTTGTTAAATGCTGTTCCTTTCCTCTTACAGCCCCCCTTTAGATACTGAAAGGCTGCTACCAGGTCACCTCAGAACCTTCTCATCTCCAGGCTCAACAGCCCCAGCTCTCTTAGCCTGTCCTCATAGTGAATATGTTCCAACCCTTGGATCATTTCTGTGGCCCTCCTCTGGATACTCTTCAACAGATCCATGTCTCTCCTGAACTGAGGACTCCACATCTGGGCCCTGTTCTCCAGAATAAATCCAGGAAGCAGAGTTCTAACAAAGAGGGAGAGCCTTGCAGAAATGCATGACTGGAAGGGATGATGAGGAAATACTGGTTTGCAAAAAAACAGAAAAGTGGGACTTATAGTGTAATGAATGCTTGAGGTACAGAAAGGTTCTAATATGGATCTAAGCACTGCATTGAGATCAACGAGATGAGCGTCATGATTCTGAGCGCTCCTATAGTAAAAGACAGTCAAAAGGAAGATAATTAAAGTGCAATAGAAATACTTGTGGAATAAAAAGGTTTAAAGAATATACTATGTTTCCGGAGAAGGCAGGCATCAGGTGATCAGATCTAGTTATGAAACAGAGATAGCTTTTCCCACTGAGAGCTTTGAGCTTTTGTCAGAAAATCAAATAACATGGATAAAAAAGCTCACAGCTGAATGGTAGTGCTTTTCCAACCAAAATAATGATATATATGTTTCTATTTATTTATTTTTAAGAAATAAAATCAATCCCCAAACACTTTAACTTAGGTTGAAACACGACTTTCATGTAGGAAGAATGTTTAATTTGTTGCATGCTGAAATCCAAAGGAATGCAGGTGACAAGTATGCCAGAAAAATCACATCCTGAATGGCTATGATATGCTACCTGGTTCTCAGAAACTTTTATTTGCAAAAGAGGAACACAGAGCTGGTCATGACGACAATGAAGTTTCTGTTCCCAGCTGGCTTCCTGCTACAGTCTCAGGGAGGGCTGAATTCCTGGTGTCTGGCTAATGAGAATAACCTCCCAAGTAATGACACCTGCAGCGCACAAAAAACCCTCAGGTGGCAAATGATGACTTTTTCTAGTATTCCTTCCCACTCAATGAGTGATATGCCAATTATGAAGGTCTGGTTTAGAGAATTCCCCCTGCAACTAGAGTGGCTTACTTGGGGGCAGCCCTAGTGATGCTGTCTCTAGCAACCTGTCCCCCCTCACTGCCTGCGTGAATCTCCAACTCACCTAGAAGTTACAGGACTGCTGCCAGCATTACCCTGACATATTAAATAAAATCAAATTTGAATACTGATTTACATTAGCATGCTACAGTGTAACAACAGGAGTTCCTCTGTTGCTTCACCAAGAACTGACATTTTGCTGAGTGTCCCTAAGAGATGGATGAGTAGGAGGGCTCATAGCTGAACTCCCACAGCATCCCAAAGCAAACTGTTCCAGAATCTCAACTCGATTCTCATGGAGGATGGCTTCCTGCTTTTGAGTGAATCTTGCAAAGCCTCTTCCATACTTCTTTTTCACAGGTACTGTAAGAATTAGTTATTTAATAGAAATGCATCGTTCAGAATGTGTTGTTCTTTCAGTCTTTGCGGTAATTCAAAGATTGTCCATGCTGAGATTTTTCAGTGGATTTTTATTTATGAGGTTGGTTTTGTGGCACTAAAACATTATTGCTGCATCTTGTATTGGGACCAACAAAATGGTGAATATTTGAGAAAAGCAGCTGGAGAAACTCTCTCACTCTTTGAACCAAACCATTAGAATAATAGCCATTTTTTCTTTTTGGTTGTCGTTTATATCCATTTATGGTCGAGGCTCTCTAGAACAGTTCAGTACTTGCCTGTTCACTGTTAGAAGTCCATCTCCCCATGACACCCTTAGCCATGCTCGCAGTCGTAAGGATCAGCTGAAGTCCTTCTGTGAGGTTCATAAAGCTAGGTTGTCCTCTCCTTTTGCTACCATCTCTGGAGAGAGCTCTGAGACACAGCCTAACACAGGACTGTGATAAAGAGACCTTCCAGACCTCAGGCTGTGTGATGCTGGCTTGTGGACTGCATTCCTAGAATGTGGGTAGAGGGCTCCACGGATCTGCACCTTAAAGTTTAACCTTATCTGTATAAAGAGAGCTTTCACAAAAATTTACATTGTCTAATTGTCACAGTGAAGCCTTTTAACGTTCAGGTCTTTGCATAATAGATAACTACTGAATGTAAGTGAAGCAAATTTACTCTATAACTACAATGCAGGAGACCTTCCAGTGTTGACTCAAGTTATGTCAGTGGTGGTATGAATATTTTGTCATAGATCTATGAACTAGTTGATAGAAAACAATTGACTTGTAATATTTTCTAAATGTTCAGATTCCTCCTAAATGAGCTACATTAACACTGAGACACTGAGATTAGTTGATTGTCATTGTTGAGATGTTGCAAATGATCCTTCCTGTGGCTGGTTTAATTAAAACACCTGTTTTATAGTTTGTCATGTCATTGTTGCACCTGTTTATTCCACACACATACAAATGATTATGAAAGAAAACTTTTTCTTTCACTGAACTGCTTTAAGTCAGCAAGATTAAATTGCAAAACTGTATCTGGAGGTACTGAGTCTGCATATCTGTTCATTAACATGTAAATGCCTAGGATATCCAAATTCTGTTGTAAGATGTGCCTCTTTGTAGCAGTAGGAGAAGATATCCTATTGCTTAGCAGTTCTTTGATACAATCAGATTCTATCCAATCTATCTCTGATTCTAAGAGCAAACCCTGGAAGGCATGTGGGGGGAGGTTTGTTGCTTCTTTCAATTCAAACTCTTCAAATATCAGCTTCACTATTTAGTCTACAGTAATGTTGTTCAGCCACAGAAAATAATGTTTAGTTGCCTTCTAGCCAGAGAGTTTCTTTCACCATTGCCTTGGATTATGTTTCTATGAAGTAAAGAAATTATTTTTCTTGGCTCAACTCCAATTTATTTCACTTTCTCTCAGTATTTTTCTCCAGAAGCATTTCCAAAACACTTCTCCTGACTGCCTTGCGTATTCTGCAATCAGTGATATCAGACAGACCACTAGTATTGTTTATTTCATGTATCTCATGAGTATGGGGTTAGAGATAAACTTCAGTCATGGCATGTCCATCAGCATCTCTACTTTGTGTAACATTCACCTGCTTCTGTCTTTCCACAACTCAGCATCTGGTAATGCGGCCTAGCAGAAAACACTCAGTTCCATCTCTTTCCTCAGCATTTCTCTTGGTTAAGGGTTAGTGAGGGCTGCTTGTATGTACTTCTTTGAGTCCACTGCCCTCAGGGAGACCTTCTTGCTTTCAGCACTAGAAAAGCTCACAATTAAAATAGAGATAAGTAGTTCTAGCTAGAAAAAAATGGTATTAGCTAGATTAGACCAGACTTTAGATGGAAACTGGAAACTAAGTTCACCTACACAGAAAAGCCACACAATTTAAATACATTAAATATTTGTATTATTTAGTTAACATCTTTCATCTAGTATTTAAAGATTTAATCTGTAATCACATGTATGCATTCACAGAATCACAGAATGGCCTGGATCCCCAAGGATCATGAATCTCCAACCCCCCTGCCATAGGCAGGGCCACCAACCTCCCCATTTAATACTAGACCAGGCTGCCCAGGGCCCCATCCAACCTGGCCTTGAACACCTCCAGGGACGGGGCATCCACAACCTCTCTGGGCAGCCTGTTCCAGTACCTCACTACTCTGTCTGTGAAGAATTTCCCCCTGACATCCAACCTAAATCTCCCCTCCCTCAACTTAAAACCGTTTCCCCTTGTGCTGCAGTTATCAACCCTTTCAAAGACTTGATTCCCCTCCCCTCTGTAGGCTCCCTTTAGGTATTGAAATGCTGCAATGAGGCCACCCCACAGTCTTCTTTTCTCCAGGCTGAACAAGCCCAGCTCCCTCAGCCTGTTTTGATAGGGGAGGTGCTCCAGTCCCCTGATCATCTTTGTGGCTCTCCTCTGGACCCTCTCCAACAGCTCCCTGTCTTTCTTGTATGGGGGGCTCCACACCTGGACACAGTACTCCAGATGGGGCCTCACAAGAGCAGAGTAGAGGGGGACGATCACCTCCCTGTCCCTGCTGGCCACCCCTCTTCTGATGGAGCCCAGGATACCATTGGCCTTCCAAGCTGCAAGGGCACACTGCTGGCTCATGTTAAGTTTTTCATCTACCAAGACCCCCAGGTCCCTCTCCACAGGGCTGCTCTCAAGGACTGCTCCTTCCAGTCTGTATGGAATCCTGGGATTCCTCTGGCCCAAGTGCAAAACCTTGCACTTTGCTGTGTTGAACCTCACTAGGTTCACCCAGGCCCACCTTTCTAGCCTCCCAAGGTCCCTCTGAATGGCATCCCTTCCTTCAACCGTGTCAACTGCATCACTCAGCTTGGTGTCGTCAGCAAACTTGCTGAGGGTGCACTCGATTCCTACATCGATGTCATTGATAAAGATGTTAAAGAGCACCGGTCCCAAGACAGACCCCTGGGGGACGCTGCTCGTTACTGGCCTCCATGTGGACACAGAGCCATTGATGACCACCCTCTGTCTGCGGCCTTTCAACCAGTTTCTTATCCAACGAGTGGTCCACCCGTCAAATCCACATCCCTCCAATTTGGAGATAAGGATGTGGTGGGGGACCATGTCAAATGCCTTGCTCAAATCCAGGTAAGTGACATTGGTCATCTTCCCCTTGTCCACCAATGTCATCACTCCATCATAGAAGGCCACCAGATTGATCAAGCATGACCTTCCCCTGGTGAAGCCGTGCTGGCTGTCTCAGATCACACACCTATTTCTCATGTGATCGAGCATGTTATCCAGGATGATCTGTTCCATTCACTGTTCAGAGCCATGTTTGCTTATCCTCTGAGCTAACCTTGATTTGAAATGTGAGCCTTATCTGGAATCTCGTCCACCAGGATGGAGCCATTCCTTCCTAAGAAGCCCTGTCGCCTTCTGAATTCTATTTTTCAGATGTCATCACTCTTGATGCTTTTAGGAGTCAGGTTTTGGGATTCAGGTACAAATGTCCCCAGTGACCTTATGGGTGGAATCTTGCCGTGATCTCTTTTACTCTTGTTTATCCTAATGGTGTATGAATCCTTTATGAGAAACTGCTTGCTCCTCCTCAAGGCATACACAACAATTACTTCATTTGTTCTGCACAGAAGCTCAAAACCCTTCGGCAGTCACAAAATATATTAAATATATAAATCATTAGTTATACAAAACTTCTGGCATGTTACAATTGTAGACAACCACAGAAGACGTTATTGACGTAAACATTTGTTTTAGTATGTAGTTGCTCTGTACGAATATATCCACGAGTCCAACTTCCTCTGTACAGTTTTTATTAACTTTGTATGGGTTGGATTTCTTTGCCTTCAATCTAGGGAGATTCTGAGTAGTAGTTATTTACTTTATTCTCTCCATATTGAGTATATCACAGATGACAGTAATTCAGAAATGCTTATTGAAATAACTGGTGTGTTTCTATTGCTGACAGATTGGACTGGTAAGTCTGCAAGCACACTCATTTTGAATGTAAGTCACTATAGCCTAGGTTTATAATGAGTCAACTGAATATGGATTTATTTTCCTAAGCTCAGTTGTGCATCCATTGTCTTTGACTTGCAATATAAGTCTGAGTTCCCTGTAACAGAAAACACAGCTCCTTACCCCACTGACAAGTAAAGCAAGTAGCCTACATTTCACTCAGAAAAGAAAGGAAGAGTGATTATACTGAGCTAATATCTGGACATAGGATCACTATAGTCCTGATTATATAGACACAACCTGTCAATCAGAGTGAATCATTTCACTGCTGCTGAAGGATCTAACCCAGCATCCTATAGGAACTGCAGTCCCAACTATCATCTTTGGACAGCTTTAAGATTTTAATAGTAAATTTATTTTGCCCCACTGTTACTTGAATTGAATTTGTTATACCCAGTTTCTATAATCTGACATTCTCAAGCTCATTCACATTTATCACTACAGCAGTGAGTGGAAGTCAAGAAGAGCTTTTCTACAGCCCTAGAGCAAAAACCATCCACAGCATCCTATTCATTTAAGCAGTACAATATTCTGCTTAAGGTCTGCTAGTTCTTCTACTATACCTTTAACAACTTTAATTGCTGCTTGAATTTCAGGCTATGTGGACTATGATTCAGAAATACTGTCCTTGATGTCAGCTTTTGGGAAGCTGACAAGTGTATCTTTCCCCATTTCATTGTTTATTGGCTGCTCACTCAGTCAGTGCCAGTCTGAGGAATGAAAGATCCTTCTTGTCTCTTGGGAGAAGAGATTTCAATATCGTAAGAACCTCTTGAGAAGTACTTGCTTCTTTCATATATAGAATTTTTTTTGGTCTACTTGTTCATTCTCTATAGTTTTCTACCTTCTCTATCAGTAAGAAACTGATGAAGACAGTCTTCATAGAAAATAATTTGTTCTCTCTTATACTCAATTTCTTTCCACATCTTCAAAACAGTAACATTTTATTCCCAGTTGAACTGAATTGGATACAAGCAATTTAGACAAAGGAAGGTTTCTTGTTTTATGCGTTCAAGTGAAATAAGACAAACAGGCAGTTTAAACAGCCTCCTTCTTTCCTGACTCTTCTTTCTAATTTTTCCTCATCCAGTCTTCCTCAATTTTTTTTTTTTTTTTTTAATTTCACTATTCCATCACTCTACTTTGTTGCCACTGGAATAAAGGGAAGATCATTGAATGGATAAACAATTTGTTTAAACATAGAAAATGGAAGGGAGCAAAACATGGCCAGTCTTGTGATAGAGGGAAGCCACCAGTGCTGGAATTTGTGCTGTTCAGCTTGTTCATAGATGATTTGGAAAGGCAGTGAACACAGTGACAAAGGTTGATGATGTTGCAGTTATTTAGGTTAGTATCAATACACAAAGCCTGGTGAATTGCATCAAGACTGCAAAACCCAGTGAAACTGGGCAACAAAATGCCAAATGAAACTCGACATGCAATGCATATAATGTAATGTGATTCATGTGGGGAAGGAAATAATTCTAACTTTGTACAAAGGCTCTAAACTAACAACTGCTTTACATAAGCATGGATTTTGTTGTTACGATTAACAGTTCAGTGAAAACATTCGTTAAGTGCTGTACGGAATTTAAAAAAATAATAGAAAAGTCACGCATTCAAGACCAAATAATTTGTATAAGGAAAGGGTAAGAGGGCAACAAGAATAATGAAATATATGGAAAACTCCTGTAAACAGAACAGTTGAGATAGCTGAAAGTTTGCCATGAAGGAATGACATTACAGGGAAATTATATTTAAAGTATACAAAATCATCACAAGGAAAAGTTGGCTGTTCTTTAATTGTTCAGTGTCTCTTTACATGCCAGAAGTAGGGTTTGAAAGTACAGCTTATGAGAGCCAGGATAAGAAAAAAAATAGGACCTGATTATTCACACAAGTAGAAGTAGGTCTGTGGAACTCCTTGATAAGTGGCGTTGTGGATGCAAGAACTCTGTACACATGCTATTGAAAACTTGGCAAATATTTCAGTGATAGAACAGCTGGGTGTTTTTGACTACAAAAGTAAGGCAAGTCACCCAAGCTGGGTTTTTTTGCCCATAGGGAGAATATTAGTGGGAAAGTATACATTTTTGTGCTGCTCTTAATCTTAGAATCTTGCTTATGGACTGTGCTTCTAGTTTTTCCTAATAAAGGATAAGCGTTGGTCTGTCCCTAGCAAAATCTAAGCTATTCTTCAGAATGAAGGTGTGAGAGAAAAAGAGGGTAGGGAGAAAATGTTCTAAGAATGAACAGTGGATGAAAAATGGAGGGGAGCAGAGATTCAAGATCAAAGGGTTGAAACTATAGAAGGTAGAACGCCAAGCAGATTACTCCCAACAGTACCAGCCATTCCAAGAAGGTGGCCTGGAAGCTCTGCGCAGCAATGCAACAGGATGAATGAAATGGTGAAATAAAAACTGTATAAAAACTGCAAGATTCTGGGGGAACAACCAGGAGTTCTGGTTTGGTACACTTGCTGCACTCCCTGAACAGGAATTTCTCTCCTACTGTAGAAGGGATAAGAATCGGACCAAAAAATGCCTTTTTCTGCATCTCCTTAGATGGTGACCATCTGACTAAATTAGGTGACCATCAGGTCACAAAAACAGTTCAAAGAGCGGGATGACCTATTAGGTTACCCTGTCACCTTTTGGTGGCAATAGTCAGTTTAAATAAATATTCAATCAGTTGTGGAGAATATCTGTAATGCCCTTCCAAGACTATTTGGAGAGTGTGATAGATTGCTGGACTTTCAGCTTTAGTTCCTTACCAGCAATGTGGGAATGAAGAGAAGACAATTTTTGCAATTCTTCCCAGTCTCCCAGGGTAAATTGTGTGAAGCTACAGCCTTGTCAATTCAGATACAGGATCAAGAAATAATTTGTCCTGCTACATCAGCTTAAAGGAAAGAATCAAGCAAAAGTCATTGAATCAAGAAAAGGTGATTGCTGTTCTTTGCATGATGTATTTGGGTGTTTCATCCAACTTTTCAGCTGTGAAGTTTCTTTTGTTAATATTCTTCTGTTATGTATATCCAGGTACATTAATGAGTGATGAAACTCCCTGACAATCAGCAGCCATTCCCACTGCTGATTTCTGATTCATGGAATGACAATCTACATTCTTTTTATTCACTGTCACCTAATTAAGTACTCAGATACTGAGGCAAAACTTTTTATGCCTAACCTTGTGTCACACATTCTCAGTTAAGAATATTGCCCCTGTGATATTGCTGGCTTCTACATTCTACTTGTTTTCTCAGCCAGCTCTTAGTGCCAGTGCTCTTTCTCTTTATTTCACATTTCTATTAAATGTGAAAGACCATCCATCAGAGATGTTACCAGCTATTTCCATTAAAAAGATTAGGATTTGGAGGCAGACACACAAAGAAAATAGAATAATTACTTAGCATTATACACCTAAACCCAGTGCGCAGTTGTGTAATTACTATTACCCATCACGATCATAAAGAACTCCAAGGATATATAATTAATTCATAATATAATAGCCATTTAATTTCTGCAGCACTCTATCCAAAGATTCAATGCAGTACTGAGCTAATGTCAGTGTGGCGTTTACAGTAGATTTTCTGTTTACAGGTTGAAAATATTCCCTGAGGAAGAACTGTGGATTTGGGTAATCAATGACTGTTAGCTGCTTTAATGCACATTTATTCTTCCATTTTGGCAGCAGGCAACATGCTTAAAGACCTAGATTTGTCTACATAAATTACTAAGACTCCAAACAAACTTTACACTAATCGTATTCATCTGATGGGAACTTCTTCCATAAAACTCTAAAGCCCAGTTTTTCATAAATGTCAGCTGGAGGCTTCTTAGGTGACACTTCAGTTCAGAAGGCTGCAGCACTGCTGTTGAAAATAAGAGAAGATCCCAGGCCATGGTTGTAACAAGAAATCTCTTCGTGACATTTTACCCCAATCCACAGTGATAGTGCAAAGAAATCTTGTGCCCAGAAGACACATCTGGAAAATATCTCTGGAGAGCCCTCTTTAATCAGCTTAACCAGAGTTACCCAATAATCATCAGTCCATAAAACTGCTTGTAATCTGTCCATCAGTACAAGTAAAGCCAGGCAGTGGGAACAAGAAAAGCTAATTTCAAGGCTCCAAATGTTGTACTGGATACTCCTATACCTGGTAGATATAAATGACCTGGAACACTGCAATGTCACCACTTTTTTTATATACCCTCAGGTACACACTGTGGCTTGATTGCTGCTGTGCTGCATACCTGGACCCTGGGAATTGATGGGGGTGAAGGAGAGGGCACCTGGCATCCTCTGCCCCAGCAACATAGGCACCAGTCCTTGGGAGGGCAAAGGAAAAACTAGAAGTTCTTGGCAGGACAGTCAGTACTGACAGAACAGACAGGTAATTGAATGTGCCTGCTTCCATATAAAAGAGGATCTCTAGCTACCTACCCTAGCAATTGTGTGATTAAACTATTATTTTCCTATTTTAAAGATAAAAGCCACTGATTTCAATGGCAACTCAGTAATTCGGTGATGTTGAAAGTCTTCAGCTGCTAAGAAAGGTTTCAGGTCTGTTTCTAAAGCTCAGATCTTTCAGTGTTTTAAGTATCTTGGCTGGTATGTATCTAAGTGCACTTAAAATCTATCCCTAAAAGGTTTACTTGTAGACAATCTGGAGAAGAAATGAGACCTATGGACTGTGAGATTTTCCACACAAAACTGCTCCACAAGTGTTACAGCAGTGGCTGGCAGCTCACATTATTAGTTACCAGTGTAGTCGCTACAGGTTAAGATCAATCTTCTCCCCATGCTTTTGCAGTTAGATATTTCCCATTGAGTGCTTTTTGACTGTACAATTATTTTCCTCTTGTTCTATTTCCCCCCTTATTTTTCTTTTCTTTCTTCTCTCTTTTTCCTGTTGTCTTGTGAGGGTCTTGTGAAAGACCTGCATTTCCTCCTGCCATTGCACCCATGGAGCTTACTTACCCCATGATTCCCACTCCAGGTTCTTTCATTGTATGGCAATTGCTAATCAAACAGAAAAGCTGCTTGTGCTCTCATAGGCCCATGCTGCAAAATCCATAGGTTGCACTCCTGGCAGAATGGGCGTAGATCAGACACAGAACAGCAAGGGGCTTTTCCCCTACAAGTGGACAATCCACTGTTAGTCATCCAGTGACAGACCACACCAAGCATGAGACAAAGCTGGAAAGAGCACGTGCTATCTCATAGGTCTCCATACCACTGCAGTAAGCTGTGAAATGTCTGCAGATGATATAATATCAGGCTTGGCTCCCTATGGGCTTTTCAATGAGGTAATTGGAGTTAAATATTTGTTTGCAGTTGAAGTGGAAAAGAGAAACAACCAAGAAGGGTCACTGTGGTCAGGGATTATTTTAACATCTGCCTCGCTGTCACACTTGAACCATCTTAAAAGTGATTACGCTGCTGTCCTGTGACCACTCTAGACCAAATGCTTTGGACTTAAATCACAAAGTAAGGAGTGAAAATGGAGTTCCTGAACTCTGTTTCTGACTATACCAACTGTGGCTCCTGGACAATTTAAAGACTTAGAGTGAATCAAGAACTTTGGGTCTTGGGGCAGAAATATCCTCCAGAATAAAGAATAGACTGAATAAAAATAGGTCAACAAATAAATAAACAAGGAAACACTGCAGAATAAGGAAAAATATGCTTAATAGACTTTTTAAAGTGCCAGTGAATGAGGGAATTGTCCATGGAAAAGAAGGGCATGAGCCAGAGGGAACCATGGGATGAAATGAGCTGGGCTGAGCAGGAAGAACAGATCAAGCAAGCAAAAACCCTCTTTGCAAGTCTGCAGATCACAGACATTATGGCATTAATGGCATTAGTTCTTTGGTTAGTTATTCCTGGAAATTAAGTAATCTTCTGATGTTACAACTAGCATGTGAGATTAGAAGAATATTCCTACAGAAGATTTTAAGTTTTAGTTTATATCTAGGATAGAAAATGATGACTTGCACTTGAAATGATGAATTCAAGTAGAATTAAGCAATTTTTTTTCATTGCCAGTTCATGGTAGTCAAATCCATCTGAATTTAAAACAGTCATGGATGGTTGTATTTGTCTTAATGAGAACAAAGATGAAAATATCCTCTCATGTGCAATTAAGTATTTTATTCACTATGATTCAGATATTTTTTTTTTCAAACCTATGAGTATTCTCTAAGTAAGAATAAAATCATTCGGCATTGCAAAACAAAATAACTGTTCTTCCAGCTTTTTTTTTTTTTTTTCCTCCATTCTTGTCCTTATACTGAAAAATTTGATAAAATCAGAATGAATTTGTAAAGAATTTCAAGATTACAAGTACCTCAAGTTTTTGCATAAAGAAATGTGGCACATCTTCATGACTTCACTAGAGATAAGACCAAATTAACCCACGGCTTTATAGCAAGGTAGCACTTAAATCTTTACTTCCAGGAGTTAAACTTTTGTTGCATCAATAGGGAGCCTTTCAGTGTTGTTACCAACCTGCTAACTGACAATGTATCATAGAAAAAAAGCGACCTGTACAATATGTTCCTCCCGTGTAAGGACAAAGAAATCTCATGTGGTATCAGTGTCTGGAAAACGAGACCTGATGATTCAACTACTATGGGAACTATGCCTTAGAATAGCATGAATTTTATCTCTGACTTTCATGTCAATCTTCCTTTACTATAACACTGTCAATCAGTCTGATCACTCTCATGCTTCATTATGTTTCCATGGTGATCCTTTCCTCCAAAGCTAAAAATAATCCAGTATTCCAGTGTTGAAGCCTGTAGAGAAGAAGACCATATATAATTGCCTACCTGTAGTTATCTGCCTTCAATACCCCAAAAGGGTTCCCATTCACTTTGTTCTGATATTTGTGGTTGAAATAGTACAGTAGCAACAGGACTAAACCCATTTCCCGTTATTGTCAGTAAATCAATTCATGCCTCATCAGTGAGCTTTTAAACTACATCACAGCTGGCTACAGCTCCAAAATTGTCCCAGTAAGCAATCCCAAAGCACCATGCTAACACTTACAAATACATACTCATTTGTGATTTCTATTCTTAATTTTACTCCTTTTACTGTCAAAGACTTTCAGAGAAAAAGAGAGATACTGTCTGATGGATAGGCTTCTCCAGTGCAGGATGATATCTGTGACAATGACATGCTTATCCAAGGTAGCATGTAGAGAAATGGCATGTTTTGTACTAGTAACATTTTGGGAAATCAAGACAGTAGGCAAGACAGTTTTGTAAAATGCTCATTTATCCCTACTCCTTGTCTTTCTTGTCAGCTTGCTACTGCAGCCTCCAGACCCAAGCTGCATAGTTTCTACTTTTAAATGGGAAAAAAAAAAAAAAAGCCAAGTCATTAGAAATGTAAGAAGAATGTGATTTGGAGTTTATCAGCGTTTCTAAAGCAAATTTCTTAAAACAATTAAGCAAGGTGTTACAGTTTTGTAAGGTACAAAACTCATCTCTCCAAGGCAGCATTCCACTTTCCATACCTTACAGTCTGCCAGCTTCTGCAAAGAGGAGCAAGAACTCTGCAGAAAACGTCCTGCTTTACTACACCTCCCTGCTCAGCCAGCCATACAACATCCTCCCTCTGCACTGAATCCTGCAGAAGTTATAGCGAATAAAATAATGCCTCTGGCAACTATTGCCATCTTCCCACTGTTCTTTCATCTTTGGTTCTTGCCCTCTGGAAACTGGTCTGAATGGCAACCTTTCCTCTCCAATACCACCTCCGGTCACTGAGGAATTAACAGTTGCAATAGATGATCTCAGTTGTCTTTTCCAAGCGTTATGACTGTATGAAAGAGCCTTTGTCATCAACTGACAAAGAACACGGTGGATACATCTGTCCAAGTTTAGCATGGCTGTTATGCCCATGCCAACTGACTTAATTGCAAAAGTTCATAATGCAGCTTTGTTTAACAGCAAAACTGATTCCTAACACTAGGGCTGCTTTTGGCAAACTTCAGGTACCTGCACTGGAGTGAAACCTTACACCAAGCAGGTGTTCTTTGACCAGAGAAAGAAGAATATAATGTAAAAAAACCAGCCTGAATAGTTTAAATTCGTTCCTGCTAGAGCAACTGAAGTCAGGATGTTAAGATGGAATGCATCAGGTGAGCTAAACCATATATATCATTTTCATCTTTACCTGGAATGAAATAGCATAAGTGACAATGAATGAAAGGATGCAGCCTAGTGTCAGCTGTGAGGCTGCTCCTGCTGAATGAGAAGGACAAGGAAGTGCCATCTTTGGGAAAATAGAAGGACTGGTTTTTTTTAGTTGGTGCCTTGGTTTAACTTCCTGACATCACAGAAAGCCACTCAGAAATCATTCACTTGTTCAGAACAACGCATGTCAACACTTCTGATGTTTGCTTATAAAGGATTAAAAGTATTTCTAAAAGCAAAACAGTAATCTTAATATTTCAGGAATTAAAATTGTAATAAAATGTTTTAGAAGTTTTCACCTCTAGGCTTTTAGTAGGCACTGTGGAATTACTGACAAAAAAGGAAAAAAGAAAGAAAAGGGGCAGTGTTGCACTTTTATGACAGGCAACAGAAGACTATAAAAAAAGAGAATCAATCTGAGTCCTTGTTGTTGTCCTACTCTTTCATGACCCGAGACAATAACTGTTCACAGAATCTGCGGTCAGGAGGACAGGTCATTGCATCCACTTGAAAGATTCACACGCACAAAAAGGTGCCTATAGAGGAAACAGTAACCAATACCTTGACAGCATTCACCTCTTTAGGTTGACACTGGCTAATGGTTTTTTATTTTCAAGTGTCTTCACTGCAGCAAAAAAGAAACACTTCTACTTCTTCCTGATGGCATCTGAATGGAAGAGACAGAGTACATTGTTCCTCAATAGAAAGGACAAATTTAAAAGCCTCATCTGAACAAAAGATGTGCAGAAACATGGCATGTAGGCTCCCACGCACCTTTTACACCTTCAGAGAAAGGAACTGGGCAAAGCTGAGCTTCCTGTCTGTGCTGAGTCAAAAATATCACTAGTCCAGGCTGCAGAAACCTGCAACAATTGTTTGATGCTTTCCTAAAGATCTTACAATCCAGAAGGACAAGGCAAACATGGAAAAGTGACAGTCGTGGTTTTCATCACGAGTACCTGCAGATGCAGGCTGTGACCTTGCCCACTGTGTCATCAGGATACTGCTGCTTGATACATCCAAGCTGCCACCAAGCACTTTGGCATGCAGCAATGCTCCTTCACAGCCTATGTGTTACTGTCAGCATGAGGCAGATATTTATGGTCTTTTCTGTACAATAAGAAAAGGAATTATAGACTCAAGTGAATCTTAATTGGAGGTGAGCATCTCTACTTACTTTCTCCTCACTCAGAAGAAGGGAGAGGTGTTTATCCGTAACTGCAAAATCATTTTGGCTAGCTTTTTCTTTCTTGACTTTCCAGCTCACTGGGAAGATCTTCATTTTTCTGAAGCTGACTTCATAGATGCTTCTCCTTTTTACTTTTTGTGACCTTCAGCCTTGGTACAAAATGAGCCTTCATTGGAAGACAGAACATCAGTCACAGTTTCAACATTCTCATTCTTTATTCTTTTCCAGCATCCAAAAGGTGAATGAATCCAAAATGGAATTGAGATTTCTCTCCCAGTTGGATCTTACCATGTAATAGATGAGTTGCCATCTGCATTTCTAATTAAAAATCCAATTGGTATAATGTAATGAGTTTTCTGGATGCAATTAGCAACTGCTGGGGGTCTCTTTATGGAACCAGCACTACAATTATGAGGCAAATAGATTCCATCATATGCAGTGAAGAGTTTTTTCAAAGTTTTTCTGTCCTTAGCTGGATGGATTCGCAACAGGGAGTTAGATGCTTTTAGAAACTGCAGTCTACTGAAATACACAATTCAAGTTATTGCTTGAGGTTTCTGCATAGTTTAGGGCAGAATTAAATGCTTAATAGGATCCATAGAGCTTTTAAGATCACACCTAACTTTTAGAGTTTACATTTACTGCAGAACTGTATGTTTATATTTGAATCACAAGTGCTGCATTAAGAACAAACAGTGGAGACATTTACTTTTCCTCAATAGTAGATCTGATAAAAATGATTTTTAAAAAAATAATCTGATTTAAAATGCATTTTAAATGGTCAGTTAAGCATTCAAAAATCACAATTTAGTCTTCAAAATGGTAACAGATAAGCTTCTCTGGTTCAAGAGTCCTACTTCATAGCACTGAGTTAGAGTTCTATGATTCTTTACAAATTGGGCCTTATAATGAGAAGAGAGAAAGTGACAGAAGATATGTTTAAAACCTCTTTCTCTTCCACCTTTATCTGCGTACATATACACACTGACTTGCTTGGAAGTGTTCTGCCAGAGTGTTACCACATTTCCTAACTGAAATAGTAATGTTTATAAGAAAGA